>NC_084801.1:45681479-45984509 GCF_963169125.1 Humulus lupulus | reverse complement strand
AGGAGTAGAGATTAGGTCGGTGACTAAAAATGGCTCAAACAACCGCTGCTTCTTGAAGCTGTAGTGGGCGAGCGACCTTCTCAAGATCTTAGAGAGATGAAGGGGAGAGAACCTTCACAGGCGGGGTGAGCATCCAGCGGCGTGCATGAGGCAGCAAAGTAATTTGGGGGAAAATGAGTTTTAAGGATTTGGGAAAATGAGAGAAATGAGGATTTGGGGAAATCCAAACACACCTCTGCTGAGAAATGGGGATTTCGGTTTTGGGGTATTGAGAAGGGAAATGAGAAAAGAAAATTGGGGCTCATTTTTTTTAGTTAGAGAAGAGGCGGCAGAAATTTTAAGGTTCGCGCCTTTACCGCTTACGCAAACAAAATATAATACTTTTTCAATAGTATTATATTCATGTGTTGTGGAAAGTGATTTTTGGTGTAGTGACAAGTCCTAGGACCTTGTCGTCAAATTATGGATCATGTTCGATCTTGGTTCTTGAGGAGCCTATCGACCCAAACAATCCAAACAAGAGACTGGTCTGAGGACCTTGTTGCCAATTTATTTGATCATGTTCAATATTGGTTCTTGAGGAACCTATCAACCTATACGATCAACAAAATAGACTGGCGCGAGGACTAGTCACCATTATTTGATCATGTTTGATCCTGGTTCTTGAGGAATCTATCGACCCATACGATCAAAAAAGAGATTGGTCCGAGGACTAGTCGCCATCGTTAGATCATAATTGAATTTGTTCCTTGAGGGACCAACCGATAATTTGATCTAAGACTCGTTACAGGCTCAATTAGCCCATCTAGACCTGGTTGGTCCAACTTAGACACTTCTGTCTATAATCCATATAACGAGTACATGAGAGATTATGTAGATTGTGATCGACACTTGCTACACAATCTGCATCTGTGTATCGGTATCATTACTACTGAGTATGAAACCATCACCCGACTACCAATGAGGGACAAGTATTTGCTAATTGCATCATTGGATGAAAATGATAGTACTATGTGTCTAAATGCTCAAAGAAAGGCATGGTCAAGTAGCAAGTGACCCCCATGATCACTTGGGGGGCATTAGTACATACTGATCAAGGTATACACAAGCAATGAGGATGTGACCTTAAGTACTAAGCAAGCCCAAGTTTTTCTAGGATATTTGTTCAACATATGTTCCGAAAGTGCGAAAAACAAAAACAAAAAAGGCATTGGTGGGGAGACTCTTAGCCAAATCCCTTATAGGGTGGTCGGCCAGATCATCAACCCTATAGGGTGTTTGGCTTAGCACCCATGGGGTGGTCGACCTGACTATTTTGTTCATGGTACTTGGTGAAGTATTGTACTACTCACATTATAATGGTTGTTAGCATGAAAAACGTAAAGGAGTAAAGTTAGTATGGCACATGAAATAAATGTGTTCAGAGTATACTAATACCTGAACCAATGAGGGTTGTGAGTTGATATACTTTGTAAGCATTCAAAATAAAAAAATTCAATCAATACACTGAGTACTCATAACAAAAAAGCATAAAGGCATAAAATGTCATATGTAAAAAATTTCAAGTACAAGGTGCCCCACCAATGGCACGAAATAAAAGACAGAGTAAGAGACCAAAAGAAGACTAACTAGGGTGAAAAGTATCATCTGAAAATCCACCCTGAGCCTTGGCAACCTCACGAGCTAGACACTTCCTAAGCTCCTTTGCTCGCGTCTTCTCGGGTAAGAAATCCAAGTTTAGATCTTTGTTGGACTTCCAGATCAAGTAGAATCAAGAGCAAGTTGTCTCTGAATACTCCTCTCAAGCCTTGTCCCGGGTAGCCTTGACCTCTTGCTCCTTCTCGACAAGAGCATCCTTCCGCAGTTGATCCATGCTGGCAATCAACTTCTCCTTCTCAGCTTCATACTGTTTGAGCTAATCAGCAAGTTTCCCCTCCATCTGGGTTACCTTGAGAGTCAACTCAGTCACTTCCTACTATTTAAGCTCCATGATACTGTGGAGAGTGCTGATCTCTTCATCTTTCAAAGCAATGTTCGCATCCCTAGAGCCAAGAACGTGCCTAAGGTCCATCACCTCATGGCGGACAGCTTCACGCTTAGAAAGAAGGTTGGAAAGCGTTGAGGTATACTCTACAAACCTGTCACAGACATGGGAGACCAACATCATCGCCTCCAAAAAACATACACATGTTAGAAAACGTTGGCACACAAGCTAACTAGACAAAAAGAAAATTGTAGAGGACTTACACTCTGAATGTCAATGAGTGACTTCGTGAGGATTGTGCTCAAGTCCTCATTCTTTATTCCATTAAAAGTCGTTGTCGTCTGATCTAGATAGGACGCTTGGTCCATGATGGCACCTAAATTTCGCATGGAAGACTGTGTAGCTTAGATAAGGGAGCAGGTGCAGAAGAGTAGGCACCTGCATCAATAATACTCAGAGGAACCGACGTAGGCAAGGATGGCTCTACCTCTGCGATATAACTAGATGCCACATGAATCAGAGAAGGCACCTCGTGAGGAACCTCCATTATCGACTCAGCCTCAACCCTAGCCCTCTTGGCCGTTCAGTGGAAAGGGCTAGTCTCAGTTGGAGTCGACCTTTGTTGGGTGTGAACAAAGTCGAACATATCTGAACCTGCAAAAGAAGATCAAATATTAGCGGGATATCAAATATAGACGAAACATAAAGTAAAAATGATAAAAGTGTCGAACCTTCTGAATGAGATTCGAGTTCGAACATGGCTTCATCAAAATCATCTGAAGCAAGAAGTGAGTGCACGGATGCACTCACCTCATCACCCTCCTGTCCAGCTAGCATAGGTGAAGAGGGTACCTCCTCGATATGAATAGGTCCCAGGGAGTCTATGGCGTTCACGGGCTCAAGAACATCATCATCCGAAACATCGACGATAGTAGAAGGAAACAACCTGACCTTCCTAAGGTTTTCTGAAGTAAAGAGGGTCTTGACATTCTTCTCCTCATGGGTCATGGCAATCAACGCCTTAGCCCTAACATTCATAGCCTAGGTCGAGAGTGGTCTACAAAAAGGTTCGACGTGTTTAAACTTGGAGTAGTTGGCTTCTGCATCCTTAGTGAAGAAATAGTTATCGGCGTATCTAAATGCCTTGTTATTTCCAGAGATCTTTTCCAAGAAGGTGTCGGTACCCTCACTCTTATAATGGTGGAAGTGGAAGTACCCCGAGTTACGCTGAGAAGGGTTCATCTTCAGATCAAATAAGTAATGGATCTCATTAGGTACTAGAGCAGCCCATTTTCTATGATGATAGATAATGTACAATGCAGATAACACCAAGATTGTGTTGGGGGCCAGCTGAGAGGGACTAATACAAAAATAATCTGCCATGCTCCAGAAATATGGATGAAGAGGAAGTAGGGCGCCATACTTGATGGTAGAACTTGTCCAGGCGCACACACCCAAAGGGGGGTCCTCAACTCTATCATCTGGACTAGGGATAGTAATAGAAATTCCAGAGAGGCAAAGGTATTCCTTAAGTTCTTTACCTTCTCTTCAGTCATGTCAGGGGCAGTCCCCTTGAACCAAAGCACCTCGTAATCATCAGGGTGAGGCTTCTCGACTGATTTCCATATGATACACTGGAAAAGGTGGCCCCAAAATCTGATGAATAGAACTCTTTCTATCGTCTCTTCTTCTGCTGCGCAGCTGGCGAGACTGTCTTGCTCTTGGGAGAAGGGCGAACCACCATAGACCGGAACCTGTGAATAGAATGCTCCTGAGGATGAGTAGCTCGATGATGAGAGCTCTCGGTATGTTCTCGGTGAGAAGAAGAGTGGTGGGGAACCCAACTGGTATCCTAATACAAAGGGTGTTGTAAGGAGTCTCGCTGACTAGACAAACTCCGTTGAGAAGAATGACTTCGCTGAGATGTGCCCTGAGAGCCACGGGGAGTACTATGCTAAGAAGAGATCTGAGAAGAGTCAGGTGAAGAGCCCTGAGTGGTGTGCCTGGCAATATGAAGTTTATCTTCACTGTTTTACTCTCGCCATTGGACTATACCTTTTCATGAAATCTTCCGCACTGAATAAATATAAAGCGGAGCGACAGAGAATCCTTTTCACCCTTTCCAAGAACTCCTGTGGAGTATGCTCGCTTACAGACTTATTTGATGAAGAGGAGCAGAACATCTGAAATAAAGGAAAAATAAAGAGTAAAGTTAGTACATCAACATAATGAAGCGAACAGTTAGGGGTATATCCATTACTAAGGAGCAAAATTGAAGAAACCAAAGAAAAAAAAATTAGGGTTCCAGGTGGTCGGCCTATGGTTGGGCTGATCACCCTAGATCTTGGATCCCTGGAAATCACCCAAGGAGTATGGTGGTCGGCCTATGCTAAGGTTTGGGCCGACCACCCAGGCCTAGGAACCCTGGAAATCGCCCCAGGCTAAGGAGTCCCTAGGGGTGGTCGGCCCATGATGAACTTCACAAGCTTGGAAATTGCCCAGGCTAAGGGTGTAACGCCCTAAACTCTAGGGACCATTACGATGTGCCTTGTAAACAGTGCTAAACTTGCTAATCGAGTCATTTGGCCAAAATTGTGTAACTAAGTATGATTAACAGTTTAGGGATTAAATTTTTTGGTTAAGATATAACGTTTCACTAAAACGTTTACTGTATACATTGGGATCCCAAAAATATAATTTAAAGGTCTATTATAAGAAAATATTTACAACCAGCCGATCTAAGCGCAAAACAGGGTCTCCTTCAAACCTCGGCCATGGCGGTCGAGCAGCTGCATATGTACACATCGTCACCTAAGCTCTCCAACTCAAGGATGGTCCAGCTTTCTTTTGCCTTTACCTGCACCACATAGCACCCGTGAGCCGAAGCCCAACAAGAAAACTCAATATGCTCATGAACAGTCATATAATGACATCAAATCATAAGGCACACGCCTAGCAAATATATCCCTATTCAAGCAGGCAGATGAGTTCACGTAATGTTGAGTATAGCACATCAATCGATGATCATAATAATCATCCAGGGCTTTTAACCTCAAATAGAAGAGTGACAGTTGTATTAGTCACTAAGGTGGGTTTATTCCCAATAGCCATGTGACGATAGGGTCACCGGGGCTTAATAGATAAGTGATCATTTCACTAGCTTAAACAAGATAGGTGCATGATGACTAGTCACCAACATAACCTTCCTCATGACCATAGAGTCATAACCACGGAACACTGTTCCCTAGCCATGTGACAAGCAGTCACCTAGGTCTTAGGCCCTGACTCTGAGTAACTAGCTTAGACTAGTCAAGCGCTTATAAGATTCATCGACCTTAGGGTCGGCCCAGCATTAATGCCCTAGGGTCATTCAACACTGACATCGATTAGATCTAATCTTTAATCGGCCCTGCATTCAGGATGCTTATGCCATTTTCGGCTCTTAGGTCAGTGATGCGTGACCAGTGCCGTCCCTGACTAGTCAGTGCCATACACAAGTAAGCAATGCTACCAAACATATTTCATATGTCAAATATCCGAATACAGGGCATTCAACATGCTTACTTAATAATTGCTAGCATAATTAGGATCATGCATAAACACAGAGACTCAAGCTCTGAACAATCTCATATTCAATATTCATAGCATGCCCTAATCACATGTTTCTCGTGCATCACATGCATCACATTTAATCACTTGACATGCCTCAACAATAACCATGCATGTCACATTTAATCACCCAACATGCATCAAGAATAACCATGCATGTCACATTTAATCACCCAACATGCATCAAGAATAACCATGCATGTCATATACACAGGGTGCAATTTTCTTACCTCGGGTTCGAGCAAGAATTAATAAAAGGATGACCCTTGAGAACGATCAATCCTTTGATCCTTTAGCGGTCACCTAGTCATAACCAAATATGGAATCCCATCTATAAAATAAATCATAAAAAGGTTTATAATCTAAAACCTCACTCCCAGGATTTGTCCCGCACTCTCGGGACTCTCAATCCACCCAAACGGGGTAGAGGAACCAACCCCCGAGCCTTAAAAGTCATCCCGAACCCTAAAAATAGGTTGCTGGAAAAAATGCACAAGTGTTGGGGCGCCATCAGCAGACCAGAAACTTTTCTGTTCTTCTCCCTTGTGACCCCCCTTGAAAACCAAGCATCCAAATCAATCCCAAACATCCAATTCAGCCCCTAAACTTCATCTACAACACACCCTCATCAAAACCCAAGCAATCTTACACAAAAACTTCCATGAATTCTCACAACTAACACCTCAAATTCTCAACTGAAAACTTACTTGAAAAAAACAGAGTATAGCTTAAATTCATGGATGTAATCTTACCTCAAGCTTGATTTAGACCCCCTTCAATGGTTGAACCAAGGTCCTAAGCCCTCAAGACATGCTCTCCTAGCTTGGATCCCCAAATTGGCTCTCAAAAAATTGAAAGGAAGAAGGAGGAGAAAGAGAAAATGATGAAGGGTTTGAAGGAGGAAGTGGTGCTCTACTTTGGTTCAACCTTCCACAGCCATCTAATGGCTAAATACAACCTTAGGGTGAAAAAACCATATTGCCCCTAAGTCTAACTAAAACCCTTAACAGCCACCAAGGGCAAAACCATCCTTTCCTGCCTATCTCGTTAATTATAATTAACACCCTCCAATTCCTGCTATTCTCGATATTCTCAAATCCCAATAATTCATATCACGTTACCCTTTAATTCCCAGCAACGTTCTAATTACCAAATTACCTCGAGACTCACTCCGAGCCCTGAACTTAATCCCGTTATGACTAGACCGAAAACTTGCATTCCATGATCGTCTCATGCTGAATGGCTCGAACCAATCCACATATAATGTGGTATTATTTATAATTCACCCACATGCATGAAAATACACAATCACGCTCTCAACGGGCCAAATTACCAAAACGTTCTTATAATTAAATGTTGACCCATATGCATGCATTTATCATCATATAATAATATAATTCACATAAACATGCATATAATCATTTAATAATATAATAAATCAATTATGGCCCTCCCGACCTCCTAATCAAGGTCTTAAACCTTATTAGGAAATTTGGGGCATTACAAAGGGAGCCCTAGGGGTGCTCAGCCCATGATGAGATATGTAGGCCTGGAAATTGCACAAGGAAAGGGAAACCCTAGGGGTGCTCGGCCAATGATGGGATATGTAGGCCTGAAAATCGCACAAGGCAAGGGAAACCCTAGAGGTGGTCGTCCCATGATGGAATTTACAAACCTGGAAATCCCTATGCCTGGATCTGAACCCCTGGAAGTCGCCTATGCCTAAATATGAAGCCCTGAAAATCGCCCAACCCTAATTTTTATAAGCCTGGAAATCGCCTAGGCCAAGGAAACTTAAGGGTGGTCAGCCTAGGGTTTTACAAACCTGAAAAATTGCCCAGGCTAGTGAATCTCAAGAGTAGTAGGCCTAGGTTAGGGTTTGACAAACCTGAAATATCGCCCAGGCGAATGAATTTGAAGGTGGTCGGCCTACTGACCTCTAAACCCTAAAGCATCACGCAGAAAGAGGCAAGGATCAAGATTTTTTTTTTTTTTATTAAAAACAAGTTTTTGGTTCAGACAAGTCAATTGTTGTGAATCAAAGTAGTGGAAAACAAGAGATTCATACAGGTTTATCAAAGATTCAAAGTATTTCTACCAAATTTAAGCACATTTATTAAATGATGTGAAGATGAGGAAAAAATACGTACAAAAGTGAAGATATACAGAGTTGATGAAGAATTGGATAGTCACGCTCAGAATACGCTACAATATAGGCGCATGGATCTGAGAATGTGATGAGTGAGTCTCTACTTATAGCCTCTCAGACTAACCATATTTTTAGGAATTCAAAATCCTTGAAAAATATCTGGTATTGTTAAAAATTTAAATTCCTTGAAAAATATTTTGTATTTATAGGAATTAATATCCTTGAAAAATATATTATATTTTTAGGACTTCAAAACTGCTTGAAAAATATATTATATTTATAGGACTTCAAAATTCCTTGAAAAATATACTAGATTTTTAGGAAATTAATTTTCCTTGAAAAATATAATTATTTTTAGGAATTACAATTATCCTTGAAAAATACGTGCTGAGAAAATTATCGATAATTGATAAAAGTACTACGTAATGTCCCGAGGGACTTTGCTTTTAGAGTACTGCTACGATATGTTTCTTGGGCCAGATCAAGTTTACCGTAATGTTTAACACATTACGATAAACTTGGGGGGGAAATGCTATCCCTCAAAAATCAAGAGATGATGTGGTGAATGTGAAAGCGACACGTGGCATCACAAGTCGAGGAAAAACAACAAAGTATTGAAAAAAGACTGATGAGAAAAAAAGATAGGTCCAGGACCTAAAGGGAAGTCGACCAGGTCTAAACCCCCAAGGGGTGGTCGGCCTGACATGCTCAAGAGCCACATGGGTGGTCGGCCTAAACTCCCAAATACACTTTGCTGGATGAAGTTCATGCTTGTTCAAGCTGAAATCATCATGCCTAGCACCTAGATGGTCATCATGCCTAGCACCCAAGCTCTAAAGGGTCGTTGGGCCTAGCACCTAAGTCTCATATACCAACCGAGGCTTAGTATTTTCTCAGAGGTTTAAATCGTGCATCATCTACCACGATCTAGAGAAACAATGAGAAGACCCACGATCTCATAATCATGGGGAGGTGGACACGTATCTCCACTACCCAATAATCATGTACCAAACCACGATCCCAATATTACTAATTATGTAACAGCCTCTGGGTACTATAAATAAAGGACCCAGGGCTTCATTGAAGGGGATCTGACGAATATTTTTGGGAGAAACTCTGGGCAATTAGTAACGAGTGAATACTTCTATTCATCCGTGTAATTGTCTATCGAGTGATTCAATACTAAAGACTAAGTGGATTAGGTTATTACTGTTCACCAAAATAGGGTTGAACCACTACAAAATTTCTGTGTGTTTGTTTAAGATATTTGTATTTTGTCGTATATTATATTTATTTTGTTCAAAAGGTGTCGTATATTTTACATACGACCGTTGGCCAATTTCACAGGTCAACAAGTTGAACCAAGCATACCAGGATAGGAACACTATCCATTAATACCGAAATAATTTTTAAAAAAAATGTTTGGAAAGAGTTTTATTATTAAGAGATATACTACTTAAACGTTTGGACATACTTTAACTATAAGATATTGATGTACATTCACCAAAAGGATTGATATAAGAAGTGATAATAAAAATAGTCACTAATAGAGTAATGGTATAACAACAACAATTATAATAAATAATGAGTAAATAAATAACTAAATGATAATGAATAGATAACCATCGACATAAGATTCTCTCTACAAGTATATACACATATATGAAGAAAGTGAGTAGTGTCCACCCTAATATTATAACTCTAAACAATAAGTACAATGTAAATATAAAAAATGATAACAGAAAAGAAGATGGGAAACAAAAAAATGAAATAAAACTTCCTTCTCAGAGAAACTGAAATCCTTGCAACAAAGCTTGCCACGACAAGAATCATTGTCCTAATTCTCTATTCCAATTCTTTCTTAAGTTGCTTGAAGCTTCTATAGTAGTGAAATGAGAATTGGGATTAAACAAGTCTTGAAAATCACACAAGTCAAGTAATTCTTGGTGATTATATTGGAGAAAAAGTATGTTTTTGAGAGCTAGAGAGAGAGGTTAGAGAGATATTTGAGAAGTGTGATCAAGACTTCTCAACTCTAATTGACCCATTTTATAGTGTAAACACTGTCATTAACTCTAACCAATACGATTAGAGCTCTTGGATTTTTAGTTTGGAGCCAAAAAGCATTTTTGCCAAGTTAGGAAAAAGTGACACCCAACCTGTGGAGGAGAGATTTCTCCCACACACGATATTCAACTTGCATCGAAATATCCTTCAAGTATCATTAGAGATGTAGAGTATGTAAGACTTTTAGTTGGGCTTACATTAACATTTTAATTGTTTTATTAAAAATGGGTTGTTAGATAGTTCTTTGTTGAATTAGCTCATATAATTAGTGATCTATAGTTAATAGGCTTAGCATCTATGTGAAGTATAGTTGAAGTAGATGTGTGTGCTTTCTAGTTTATTGAAACTTTTGATGAGGAGGCCTAGTCCAACCAGGGTTATGTAGCTAAGTGTTCTCCGTAACTCTATAAATACATATTGTCTTATCACAAGTGTAAGGTAGTATTTGGTTGATTTATTTGATCTGCTTCCGATTTAGAGATCTAGGGAGGAACACTTAGTTGGTTAGTATTGTACTACAAAATCTCAGTTATTGCTATGGAAGAATCAAGTATGTGTTCTTAATTATTTTTTCAATTTCTCATTGTATTCTGAATTATATAGAATCTTGTATCCTGGTGTTTTATGAATTTCTAACATGTGGTATCAGATTGCCAATTGTATATGATTTATGATCTATATTTTATTTAACCATTAAATTGATATAGGTTAATTTTCTCTAATTACATATTAATTTTGTTATTATTTTATGTTGAATTTTTTAAAGTTCGATCCTAAAATATTAGGGCTTTTATTCCTCATGAAATTATCTTTCTATTGATATATTTTTTTGCTAAATTTCATTTAGTAATTTATGTGAATTTCATGTTTAAAGTTTTAGGGTTTTACATAAAATTATTATGAAATTAATTAAATGATTTTTTAATTTAGTGGTTCAAATATGAAATTTATTAATAATTTTAGTTATACATGGATTATATAGTTTAAGCTTGGTTTAATTTCATGTATGAACGACTTTTATATCTTAAATTTCAAGCTTTTTCCTTATTATTATTTTAAAAAATTATAGTTTTTGATCTACGTGTTCTTCTTGTTTCTGTTGAATTAAACTTCATAGATCAATTAGAAATTCCATTCCAATCAAAACCCCCCACAATTCCCATCAGATTCAAGTGTTTTTTGGCTAGAAAACCACCTCCAACCCGGCTGAATGGAACCGGGTCGCGCGACCCACCTCAGGACCTGGCTGGAGGTTGTAGACAACCTCCTGAAGGGAAGCCCACTCTTGGCAGTGGAGAGTGGAGGCGAGTGCGGCACTTCAGAGCAACATTTTTCGACGATTTTTTTTCAAATTCATTAGAATTTAATTTCTAATTTTTCTGTGATTTTTAATTAATTTTTAGCATCACCAAACAATTATTATTGAATTAATATGAATTCTTCAGTTATTAAATGATAATAAAGATTTTTGTCATATTTTTTGAAAACTTTTAAATCATAGAAAATTATTTGAGTGTTTTCTCCTTTTTTTGTACACATTCACTCTTTTGGTTACCCTCCAATTCATGGTATACTCTCTACTCAAATGCTATGACTTCATTTTCTTCAATTAAACTATTTTTTGTTGTTCTAAGTGACTACCTTGATTTGTTGATATAGAGTGTTATGGAGGACACTTTATTTTGATTATCAACATATTATGAGCAAATTTTTTAAAGATTTGGATGAAAATTATTAATATTATTTCACCAAAGTGATTTGATTTATTAATTTTCAATGATTATTTTATCACCGAATTTCTTTTATTTTTAGAAAATATTTCTTTTGGCTAATTAATATTTGTCATTATTTGCTCAAAGGAGGTAGTTATATATATTAGTTACGATCCATGAAGTGTGTTAATGATAAATGTGCATGTTTAAAATTATTTGCCCAAAGGTAATAATTTTGATGTGTATATTTCTTGTAGTTCTTTGGTTTGAAACAATATATATTTGTTAAGAATTTATTTTCTCACAGGTAATAGATATTTAAATAATATATTTTTAGTTTTTATTTTTAACACTTCATGAAGGGAGATCATATGTGTATTGTATTCTCACCCCAAAGGGTGGTTTATGATGACCAGTTTGACTCTATTTATATATATTTTCTTTTTGCTTTGCTCATAATTTAATCAAGATGTTAATTTTTTTTGTAGTTTTTAGTCTCTTTTTCTGTGAACAAAAATAATGCCTCCATTCAAATTCTAAGTGCCTCCAACTAGAATTTAGCTTGGGGATAATGGACTTGGACTTCTGCTTGCGAGAAGATAAACTTGATGCTCCTACTGATTTAAGTACTACTACCCAAAGAAATCTCTATGCACAATGGGAAAAGTAAAATCGTCTTAGTCTCATTGCTATGAAAAGATCAATTCCTGAGCATCTGTTGAGTGGTTTGCCAGACACTAAAGATGCCAAAAACATTTTTCAAAGCTGTGGAAAAAATGTATGACACTGGTGAGAATGCAGAAGTTAGACATCTTATGGATGAAATAACAACCATCAAGTATGATGAATATAAGGGAGTGAGAGATTTTATTATGGAAATCGTGAATGTTCAGTTCAAGTTGAAAGATCATAAAATTCCTCTACCTGATACTTACATTATTCATCATGCTCTTCACGCACTTCCTGCCTCTTTTAGTCTCATTAAGACAGCTTACAACACTTATAATCAACACATGGAGCATTAATGAATTAATTTCTAAGTGTGTTGTTGAGGAAAACAAGCTAAAAAAGGAAAAGAATGAGTCTGCTCATTATGTTTCTCAACTTAAGGCCAACAAAGGAAAATGAAAATCTAAGAATCATAAGAACCATGCTTCTAAGAAAATTGGTAATGGTAAGGAACATGGGAATGGACAGAAGCATGAGGATGGCAAGTCAAAATACACTAATGTGAAGTGTTTCTTTTGATGACAAACTGGGCCATAGGAGGATGGATTGTCACAAATTTAGGACATGGTTAGAAAAGAAGAAAGCAAAACAAGGTAGACCTTTAGCTTGTGTTTGTTTTGAGTCTAATCTAGTTGATGTTCTTATTGATTCTTGGTGGTTAGATAGTGGTGCTACGATTCATGTTTCTACTACTTTGCATGGGCTAAGGGATCTCAGGAAGCCAAATGCAAGGGAGTCAAAGCTTAAAGTGGGAAACGATGTTGGAGTTGAAGTTTGCTATGTTGGCACATTTATTCTTGAATTATAGTCTAGTTTTAATATTGTTTTGAACAATACCTTTTATGTTCCTACTTTTAAGAGAGATTTAGTTTCGCTTCCGCTATTTGATAAACAAGGATATTCTTTTCTTTTTGCGAATAATAAGGTTGACATTATGTTTGAATCCCGAGTTTCAAAAATTTTCAAAGTGAGGTTGAGAAAGAGTTAGGGAAAGTCATTACGATTGTGCGTTCAGATCATTGAGTGGAATATTATGGCAGGTATACCGAATCTGGACAAAACATGGGGCCTTTTGCTAAGTATCTACAAGATAATGGTATAGTTGTTCTATACACCATGCCTGGTACTCCTGAACAAAATGGAGTTGCAGAGAGAAGAAATCACACTTTAATGGATATGGTTAGAAGCATGATGAATAGATCTAATATGCCATAATTATTATAGGGTGAAGCAATCATGGCTGCTACTTATATCTTGTATCGTGTTCCAAGTAATTTGTACCCAAAACTCCTTTTGAGTTGTGGACTGGTAGAAAGCCTAGTTTGAATAATCTCCGCGTATGGGGTTGTTCAGTTGAAGTTAGGATTTATGATCCTAATTTAAAAAAGTTAGATCCCAGAACAGTCTAGTGTTTTTTCGTTGGTTATCCAAGTCACTCAAAAGGCTATCATTTTTATTGTCCTACTTGAGGTACTAGAATTGTTGAATCTCAGACTGATAAATTTCTGGAATTTGATGTTGCTGAAAACATTTCTACTCCATCTCTTGAAACGGGGGAGTCATCTCATGGAATTTTTATTCCTATGTATTTTTCAAGAGATGATAATCATAGCGATCCTATCCCTACCCCTGATGATAATACTCTTATTGCTGACGAGCATATTGCTCCTGTTATGGATAATGGTCCCGTTATTGAAGAAATTCTAATTGTGGAAGATGTCATTCAAAATGATGCTCAACAGATAGAAGTTATTCCATAAATACTTCCTCTAAGAAGATCTCAAAGGGAAAATAGGTCAGTGATATCTAATGATTATTTAGTTTACCTTGGAGAAGGAGAATATGATATTGGTCATTTTGTGGATCCTGCCACTTATAGTGAAACTCTTAATAGTCCACAATCTTCTAAATGGATAGAAGCTATGAATGATGAGATTGAATCCAGGAAGAATAATGATGAATGGGAGTTGGTTGAATTACTAGTTGGTTTTAAAAAAATAGGTTGTAAGTGGATTATCAAAACCAAAAAGGGCAATTAGGTTCAGATTGAAAGGTATAAGGCACGTTTAGTGGCAAAAGGATTTACTTAACGAGAAGGTATTGATTACACTGAAACCTTCTTGCCTGTTTCTATTAAGGATTCATTCAGGATTATTATGGCTTTAGTAGCACATTTTGATTTAGAGTTGCATTAAATGGATGTAAAAACTGCTTTTCTGAATGGAGAATTAAGTGAGCAAGTCTATATGTCTCAACCTGAAGGTTTCAAGGAAAGTGGAACAGAGAATTTGGTTTGCAAATTGAACCGATCTATTTATGGTCTCAAACAAGAATCTCATCAATGGTACTTGAGGTTTGATAAGGTTGTGACATCATTTGGTTTCATATACAACAAGTTTGATCAATGTATCTATATGAAGATCAGTGGGAGTCGTTATATCTTTCGTGTTCTTTATGTGGACGACATTTTACTTGCGAGTAGTGATTTAAAATTACTAAATGAGACCAAACTATTTATGTCTGCAAACTTTGATATGAAGGATCTCGAAGAAGCGTCTTTCGTTTTGGGGATTGCGATTCATCGTGACAGGAATTGAAAAGTTCTTGGCATATCTCAAGAAGTTTACATTAATCGTGTGCTTAAAAGGTTCAACATGAATCTATGTAATCCTGGTTTTGTCCCTATTCTGAAAAGGGACAATTTTAGTATGCAACAATGTCCTAAGAACGACTTGGAGAGAGAAGCAATGAAAAGCATCCCACATGCAAATGTAGTAGGGAGTTTGATGTATGCTTAGGTTTGCACTAGACCTGATATTGCTTTTGTAGTCAATGTTCTTGGGAGATATTTATCTGATCCTGGACATGATCATTGGGTTGCAGCCAAGAAAGTTATGAGATATTTGCAAAGAACCAAGAATTTTATGCTTGTGTATAAGCATGTTTAGAGTCTCCAAGTTGTAGGTTATTCTGATTCACATTTTGGTTGTTCTGTGGATGATTTAAAGTCAACTTCTGGATATATTTTCACTTTGGTTGGTGCAACTATTTCTTGTAAAAGTGTTAAACATACTTTGATTACGTCATCTACTATGTATGCTGAGTTTGTAGCATGTTATGGGGCATCTTTACAAGCTTTGTGGTTAAAGAATCTAATTTAAGAAGTACGAGTAGTTGATTCTATTTACTTACTTATGCTGATCTATTGTGATAATAGTGCTACAGTTTTGTTTTCAAAGAATAACAAGATCAGTAGTGCTTTAAAGCATATGGAGATAAGTACCTTACTGTCAAAGACTTAGTCAAGAAAGAAGAAGTTATTATAGAAAATTGCAAGACAAAGTTGATGTTAGTAGATCCTCTCACAAAAGGATTAAGTGCCTCATTGTTTAACAAACATGTTGATATGTGCATTTTAGAATCTTTTTATCTTTTGGCTTAGTGGGAGTTTTTCTTTTGGTTGTTAGAAATCATGATCTTTTGTAATTTTCTAATTGAAGTTATGAACTACATTTTGTGTTTCGATATTTGGTTATTGAATTGTTACGTTTTCAATTATGTTTTGTTATATTCTCGAGAATAATTGAATTGAAAGCATTTAGTTCATATTGTTGTGATTATTGTCTTTTGAGTTTAATAGATTAATGGCAATGATATCATATTTGCTTAATTTTTTAAGCATATTTAATGATATTACACTGTCTTATTTATTAAGCAATGGTAATGGTTAATTTCACTGGCTTATTTATTAAGCGTCACGACATTAGTGAAATTGAGGACTGATAAGGAGATTATGTTATTTTATTGATCACATGCCGAGCATAATTCCTTACCACACTACTAGACTTGTCGACCATGTCGGTTTGGTTATTGGTATTTGTGATCATGAATATCTTTTGTTGATTAAGAAACAAAGTGATTGTCATAGTTCAATATCAATGATTAAACTGGACCGGTTGTTTGAGATGCTATCAAAGAACTATTGTTTTAAAAGTGGGCACAAATGTTTTCTTGTTATTCAACTCATGATTCGTTTTCAAATAAACTTATTTTAAGTATATATATATGCATGTATTAAGCAATTGATGTAGCCCATGTTGGAGAATGTAAGACTTTTATTTGGGCTTACATTAACATTTTAATTGTTTTATTAAAATATGGGTTGGCAGATAGTTCTTTGCTGTATTGGCCCATATAATTAGTGATCTATAGTTAATGGGCTTAACATTTGTGTGAAGTATAGTTGAAGCAGAAGTGTGGGCTTTCTAGTTTACTGAAGCTTTTGATGAGGAAGCCCAGTCCAACTAGGGTTATGTAGCTAAGTCCCCTCCCTAACTCTATAAATACATATTGTCTCATCACAATTGTATGGGAGTATTTGGTTGATCTATTTGATCTGCTTTTGATTTAGAAATATAGGGAGGAAGACTTAGTTGGTTAGTATTGCACTACCAAATCTCAGTTATTGCTATGGAAGAATTGGGTATGTGTTCTTAATTATTTTTTCAATTTCTCATTGTATTATGTATTATATACAATCTTGTATCCTGGTGTTTTATGAATTTGTAACAGAGTAATGAAGGCTAAGTTCTTTGGTTCTTTAAAGATATCCATGAACTTTCTCAATAACCTTCCAATACTTGATACTTGGATTGCTAGCAAACCTAGTAAGTTTAATAACCTCATATGTAGTGTCCGCTCTAGTACAATGAATGTTGTACATTAGGCTTCCTACTGCACTTGCATATTCTAATTGAGTCATCGCTCTGCCCTCATTCTTTTCAAGGTTTTGGCTTGAATCGAAAGGTGTACTTGCCTCTTTGATTTTGGGATGACTAAACTTGTCAATTACTTTCTCAATATAGTGGGCTTGACTTAAATCATACCCTTCATAATTTCTTCTAACTTTCTACCTAAAATGATATCAACCTCTCCAAGGTCCTTCAATAGGAAGAAGAAAAAAAACTTCTTTGTTCTTATGATGCCTTTCTATCATTGCTAAAAATCAGCATATCATTCACATAAAGACACACTAAGATGACATTATCATCAAAAGTTGTAGAATATAAGAACTTGTCCGAAATTTTGAGTCTAAAGCCATCTGAAACAATGACTTCATCAAAATTCTCATGTCATTGTTTTGGCGCTTGTTAAACCATATAATGTTTTAACAAGCCTACACACTATATGTTTATTTTCTTTTAGAACAAAACCTTACGCTTGTTTCATATAGACCTTCTCATTGAGATTTCCATTTAAGAATGCCATTTTAACATCCAGTTGATAAACATATAGGTTATGTATTGATGATAAGGCAAATAACAATCGAATAGAAGTAGTCCTTGCAATAACCCTGGTTAAATTTTTATTTATTTTTTATTTTCTTTAATTTTTTGAAATTAAATTAAATATGTGTTATTAGTGTTATAGGGAGTTAAAAAAATATTTGGGGAATATTATTCTAATTAAAGGAAGTGTAAGTGGAACGTGTTGTTTGTGTTTTTACCACCAGACACGTGGCGATTAGAAGTAATTAACGACAAGACACGACATGATGTTCTTGGAGTGTGAACTCCTCTAGGTACCTTGAACCAGCCAGACGTGGATGTCTCCAAAGGAGACCACCCTCCGAGGACCATCCTCGAGGTGAGGATGTTTCCAAGTGAGGCCACGCCCCAATAACCATTTTAGAGATCTTGATGCCTTCTTCAGTCAGCTGTCCTCCAGGTCTAGGATTTTGTTCTTGGGACCTAGAAGAGCTGCCAAATGTCAGTCACTATGCATATGAGACACCAGGAGATCATCTAACAACCTTTTGAAAGAGACCTGAGTAGTGGTGTCAAGTCCTACACTCGGCAAGTAGCATTTCCCACTACGCTGCTTGACATGGAGAAACATGCAGCCGCACCCTGACACTGTCAAAGGCATGTTCCCCATAATGCTGGTAAAAAACTTTTTGCAATGGGCCCCGTGCAATCCGCCTGGGTCGTAGTCTCTATTTAGTGTATCCCTTTTTGTATTAATTCAGCATTAATACCCCAATAAGGGGGAATTGGTATTAATAATACATGATTAACATTAATGACCTCAGCGTCTATAAATAAGGCTGGGGTATTTTCTTGTAGAGGTCTGGATTTAAGAGGGAAAAACTCTGTAACTCAGTGAAATATATATGCTGTTCGAGAAACACCATTGGAACTTGATCAAACAAGCTTCAAGCTCACTAAATACTAGAGACTTGTGGACTAGGGCACTTTTATAGCCCGAACCACGTAAAATCCTTGTGTTCTTTTCCATTATTTATTTAAAATCTCTTAATAGGTTGATAGCAAAAAAGGTAGTCAATATTTTGGTGGTTTCATTAATAGCTTCAAGAAATCTTGAAGAACATAGTCATGGTGACCACTCAGAGAAACACACCAGACGATGCAACTCCTCCTGCCAGAGTTAAGGGAGGAGAAACCAGTTGTCCACCACCGCAAGACCTCCCTGAGATGGTGGAAGACTACGAAGAAAACGCAGAATACGACAGTGTAAAAGGAGACAACGGGTTGTTGGGTAAGAAAGAGATTTTTTTCTGGTGAGGGAATTTTTTTCGTGAGATTCATTGATCTTTTTTATTTTTGTTATGTTGTTCTTTCTCCCTTTCAATCTTTCGAACCGTTCTCTCTCTCTCTCTCTCTCTCTCTCTCTATATATATATATAGTTTTACAAATTACTGAATCAATCTATTCTCTTACCTTATACATATATTTGGGTGGTTTATTAACTTTGCAAGTGCATCAAATACATTATGCAAACTCATAGATTTATAGCCTCATGTTACTTGAATATTTTGATGAATATATATTATTAATACAAATAACATGGATTCATAATCTAAAACATATCAATGAAATGTTTTTGCATATACAAGATATATTTTATTTAGAATAATGTTTTATTCTTTTGGCTGCATTATTTAGAAAATTAATGATTGTGTATATACATATATTTCCTTAGAGATCAATATAATTCATATATAAAGTTATAGTATTTTGTGCAAAAATATTGTTATTTAGAGTACATAACTTAAATATATTCATTGTTAAAAGTGCAGTTATGGGTCATCTTCCATTGGTTGAAAAGAAAAGAATTATGGAAAATTTGATTCAATATATGGAGATGTTAAATAATGTGATGTTTTTGTTTATTTTCATATTATTTATCATCATTACTAATAGGAGATTAAGTAGAAAAATCATATGGGATCAAACTTCTTTTCAGAGGCATCATATACACCAACTTAATTATCATTGAATGATACATGATAGTGATTTAGCATGTTTAGAAAGCACTCGTATGGATAGGAGAACTTTTTCAATATTATGCCATCTTCTTAGGGCTGTTGTGGGTTTAAAGGGAACAAAAAATATGGATGTTGAAGAAATGGTAGCTATATTTTTACATATCATATCTCATGATGTAAAGAATAGAATTATAAGGCGTCAGTTTGCATGTTCAGGTGAAACAGTTAGTAGGCAATTCAATCTTATATTAGGTGCTTTGCTACGTCTCCATGAGGTGTTGCTAAAAAAACCAGAGCCAATTCTAAATAATTCAACAAATGAAAGGTGGAAATGGTTTAAGAATTGTCTGGGAGCACTTGATGAAACATACATCAAGGTCAATGTTTTAGCATCAGATAAACCTAGGTATCGAACTAGAAAGAACGAAATTGCCACTAATGTATTAGGGGTGGTTTCCCAAGATATGCAATTTATTTATGTTCTGCCTGGATGGGAGAGTTCAGCTGCTGAATCAAGAGTCTTGAGAGATGCTATATCTAGGACAAATGGTTTTAAGGTTCCACAAGGTAATTGAATAAAAATTATCCTACATTTTGAATTCATACTCATATAAATTAGCATTCTAAATTTTTTGTTAAATGACTTGTAGGATATTACTATTTATGTGATGCTGGATATCCAAACGGTGAAGGGTTTTTAACACCATATAGAGGTCAACAATATCATTTGAATGATTGGGATATCCCACCAAATACTCCTGAAGAATTTTTTAACATGAAACACTCATCTGCTAGGAATATAGTTGAGAGAGCATTTGGATTATTGAAAGGACGATGGACAATTCTTAGAGGTCGATCATACTACCCTGTGAAGATACAATGTCATATTATTTTAGCTTTTTTGTCTTCTACATAACTTGATTAGAAGAGAAATGCATGTGGATCCTTTGGAATATTCTCCAATTGAGGAAAGTAATATTGATGATGATAGTAATGATATAGGTGATGATTATTATAGGAATATTGAAACATCGAGTGCATGGGCAACTTGGAGGGACAACTTGGCTAAAGAAATGTTTGAGTAATGGTGAGGAAGTCGATATGCATAGATTTTATTTTTTATGATGTTTAATGAAATGTTTGATTATGTTGAACTCTTTTTATGATTAAGTTTGAAATATGAATATTTTTCTTTTTATGTAACAAGATTACATGGAAGTGTATAACTTTGATGGATTATTGTTTATGACAAACATTATTAGATTTTTACATTTGCTTGTTTGATGGATTAATCTACACTTGCTTGTTTAAGTTTAATAAGTATATATCTATGTTTGATATTTGTTAGGAAAAAATGAATGATGTTTCCCAATCAATGTTTATTGGTGGGAGAAAGCATCAATGGACCACCGTTGAGGATTCAAAATTGGTGGAATGCTTATTGGATTTAGCTAATAGTGGAAGGTGGAAGGCAGATAATGGAACATTCAAGCTTGGCTTCTTACAACATCTCGAGAAAATGATGAATGAAATCCAACTTGTGGACTTAAAGTAAAACCACATATTATGGATGCCAAAAATCCACCAAATAAGAAATCTCTAGTCCCTGATTAGAATAGAGGGATAAAGGCCACTTACTCATGTAATTGGACTCGAGCCTTTATGCCCTTTTTGAATACAGGAGATTGTCTCATGAGAAGGCTCAAAATCTCACCAAGGGAAAATATGAGATCAACGCCATGAAGCCCCCATTTACACGACATAGAAGCCATGGCCTCGCTCGGCCAGTCAGGCACGGACACTATTGGCCTCGCTCGGCCACGCCCCGCTCGCACCAGGTGGCCTCGCCCGGCCACGCCCGCGCGCACCTGGCGGCCTCGCTCGGCCACGCCCGCGCGCACCTGACGGCCTCGCTCGGCCACGCCCGCGCGCACTTGACGGCCTTGCTCGGCCATGCCCGCGCACCCCTGGCGGCCTCGCTCGGCCACGCCCGCGCGCACCAAGTGGCCTCGCCATCTAGGCCCCGTGGTGGCCTTGCCCATGCCCACGGAATGGCCTCGCCATCTAGGCCCCGTGGTGGCCTCGTCCATGCCCACGGAGTGGCCTCCCCATCTAGGCCCCGTGGTGGCCTCGTCCATGCCCACAGAGTGGCCTCGCCATCTAGGCCCCGTGGTGGCCTCGCCCATGCCCACGGAGTGGACTCGCCATCTAGGCCCCGTGGTGGCCTCGCCATCTAGGCCCCCTGGTGGCCTCGCCCATGGCCTCATGGGGGTCACATCTGCAGCACACTCGGCCTCTTGAACAGCCAACGGAGCCGCGCCATAAATAAGCCTTCCAAGGGGGCCTCGCGAAGGAATGAGAGCTACGTCACCTAGTGGCCACGTGAGTAGAGCCATGCACCGAAGGTCCCATTCCTTACACCTTGAGACCCCTATGCTTAGAGGCTCCAGTACGAGTTGAATGGGACATACTTGTACGACCTAGTACTGAGTACGGACACCAGTACCAGTGGGACTGCTGGGATAAAAGTTATGGCCCGTACGTCTACGGCCAAAGGTCAGAGTCGACACCACTATCACCTGCGCCACTATGCCTACCACCACTCATCAGACATGGGTACAGACAAGTAGTGGAGACATCCTCCTGACATCTGCTCCTGTACTTGATGTACGACCACAACCTCTGGAGCCACTCCCCTGACATAGTACTTATGTACCACTTGGTCTCCTGGACCACCATGTACCTAAGGCCATTAGAGCCTACTATAAAATGAACTCTTGCACCACCTGAAGGGGGGTTGAAAAATTCATTGTAAGCAGAGGCTATTGAGAAATATACCAAGACTTGCTCCATCATTTATCTGTGTTTACTTTTCCTTAAAGTTTATTCTCAGTTCTTATATAAACATCACTTGACTTACCTTTGAGTTTTCCGATCTAATTTCGTTGACGAGATTTCATCGTCAACATTTTGGCGCCGTCTTTGGGAAGGACAAGCATCAAGCCAATGTTCTTCCATCACTTCCAACAAAGAAAGATGCTAAGACGTTCAAAACGCCTACGGCAAATACAAGAGGTTGAGGTTCACCGAGACGAAGTAGAGCGGAGGGCCTCCAAGAAAGACCCCACTCCGCCCGAGCATGGAGGTGGGCCAGAAGAACCTCTTCCCCCAGGGGAGGAGAGGGAAGCATCGCCCCCAGCTATCAAGCCCGACGGAGGTCATTTAGAGCCACTAGTGTATCCACTTAACCGGCCCCGGTTGACCCCACGCTCAGGCCACCAGGACCCCGGTCCCTCGACGCACTGGCCAAGCAAGGGTCCCAGGGTACGCTCGGTAAGCTCCAGCTCAAGGGCGCGCTTCTACAAGGATGAGATTCACAAGTTGCATAAAAAGACTAGAAGGCTGGAAACCATGATAGAGAACATGCAGGAGGTTTTAAACGACCTACTGCAAGGGAAGTCAAGCATACCCCTCCCAAAGCGTAAAGGGAAGGAGTATGAAAAAGGGGAAAACACTGTCCCCATAGACGATGGGGGAACCCAACTTTCCACCAGTAAAACCCCCCATGCAAAGTACCATGGGGGACCTAGGCCGACGAAATGTCCCCAGGAGCATAGGCCGAGAGAAGATGATGGTCGTAAGCACGAGGCCGAAGTCCCCTCAAAAGAGGCACCACCTGGCCTAAGAAAAGAGCTCCATGGGAAGAGGTCAGAAGTAAGACATGCACCCCCCGCAGTTCCCCCAAGGAACACGACCAAGGCAAGGGATCAACCCAAGAACCCACAAGACTCCTTATGCAAAAAGAGGAGGGGACTAGACTCCAAAATGCGAAGCTCTCGGGGCAAGATCACCACTGCGCTTGGGGGGCACATGGATGACGAAGAATTCGACCGTGACTCACCCTTCACAAGGGAGATTCAGGTTGAGCAAGTTCCCACTGGCTTCAGAGAGCCTCGCATGACTCCGTACGAGGGTACGACAGACCCAAAATATCACATAGACTCCTTCAATAACTTGATGAGGTTAAGAGGGGTCAACAACAGGGAAAAGTGTCATTGCTTTGTCGTTACGCTTAAAGGAGTGGCGTACAAGTGGTTCAAGAGGTTAGGGCCAGGAACAATCGAGTCATGGCAACAATTCTCTGATGAATTTCTTCAGCAGCACCATGCAGCCTGTGATTACGTCATGCCAACTACCAACCTCGCTAACATAAAACAAGGCGAGAATGAAAGTCTGAAGGACTACGTCCATAGGTTCAGTATGGAGGCAACAAAGGTGGGAGATTTAACCAAAGCGGAGCTCAAGATGGCTATTACAGCCGGAGTTCGTCCAGGAAGCAAGTTATGGGGGAGCATGCTCAAAAGAGAAGTTTCGAATTTGGATGACTTCTTCGAGAGAGCACAGAAGTACATACATGTGGAAGAGGGCCATAAGAACTTCCATGTCAAAGAAAGCGAACCTTCCTCCAGTGGCCATAATACCAATACGTCTGGAGATTCCATATAGAAGGGGGCCTCGTGCTAGAGGGGTCGCGGACCATGTTTGAGATCGAACGAAGACCCTCTAGCCATGAAAGTCCCCACCCGAGGGGAAATCACCTCAAAAGCAGACGACTCCAAAAAGGGTCTCCGAAGTAGACGCCTCCAAAAAGGGTCTCCAAAGTAGACGCCACCAAAAGGGGTCCCCAAAGTAGACACCTCCAAAAAGGGTCTCCAAAGTAGACACCTCCAAAAAGGGTCTCCAAAGTAGACACCTCCAAAAAGGGTCTCCAAAGTAGACGCCACCAAAAGGGGTCCCCAAAGTAGACACCTCCAAAAAGGGTCTCCAAAGTAGACACCTCCAAAAAGGGTCTCCAAAGTAGGCGCCTCCAAAAAGGGTCTCCAAAGTAGACGCCTCCAAAAAGGGTCTCCAAAGTAGACGCCACCAAAAAGGGTCTCCAAAGTAGACGCTTGCAAAAAGGGTCTCCAAAGTAGACGCCTCCAAAAAGGGTCACCAAAGTAGACGCTTGCAAAAAGGGTCTCCAAAGTAAACACCTCCAAAAAGGGTCTCCAAAGTAAACACCTCCAAAAAGGGTCTCCAAAGTAGACGCCTCCAAAAAGGGTCTCCAAAGTAGACGCCACCAAAAAGGGTCTCCAAAGTAGACGCTTGCAAAAAGGGTCTCAAAAGTAGATGCTATCCAAAAGGGTCTCAAAGTAGACGCTTCTGAAAAGGGTCTCAACGAAGACGCTTGCAAAAAGGGTCTCAAAGAAGACGCTTGCAAAAATAGTACTATGCCTAATGACGAGAAGGACGCTTCTCGCAAGATATAATAAGCGCGCGCGAAGATATATAAAAGGATAACTAGAACCCAAGTGGTCAATATATCCTTATAGGTGCAACTAAGGGGCACCACAGAGAGACCTACCGAACCCCCTTTCGCGCCGGTTCCAAAGGACCTCGAACATCAAAAAAAAAATAAATAAAGAAGAAGAAGAATAAGAGAATAATAAAAAGGAACGGAAGAGTCTACAAGAACGCCGAAAGGCCTCCCTATAGACTGGGGGGCAAGTGTGGATGCCAAAAATCCACCAAATAAGAAATCTCTAGTCCCTGATTAGAACAGAGGGATAAAGGCCACTTACTCATGTAATTGGACTCGAGCCTGTAGGCCCTTTTTGAATACAGGAGATTGTCTCATGAGAAGGCTCAAAATCTCACCAAGGGAAAATATGAGATCAATGCCATGAAGCCCCCATTTACACGACATAGAAGCCATGGCCTCGCTCGGCCAGTCAGGCACGGACACTATTGGCCTTGCTCGGCCACGCCCCGCGCGCACCAGGTGGCCTCGCCCGGCCACGCCCGCGCGCACCTGGCGGCCTCGCTCGGCCACACCCGCGCGCACCTGACGGCCTCGCTCGGCCACGCCCGCGCGCACCTGACGGCCTCGCTCGGCCACGCCCGCGCGCACCAAGTGGCCTCGCCATCTAGGCCCCGTGATGGCCTCGCCCATGCCCACGGAATGGCCTCGCCATCTAGGCCCCGTGGTGGCCTCGTCCATGCCCACGGAGTGGCCTCGCCATCTAGGCCCCGTGGTGGCCTCGTCCATGCCCACGGAGTGGCCTCGCCATCTAGGCCTCGTGGTGGCCTCGTCCATGCCCATGGAGTGGCCTC
This sequence comes from Humulus lupulus, assembly GCF_963169125.1. Taxonomy (NCBI): domain Eukaryota; kingdom Viridiplantae; phylum Streptophyta; class Magnoliopsida; order Rosales; family Cannabaceae; genus Humulus; species Humulus lupulus. The sequence continues at coordinate 45,958,817 of NC_084801.1, read as the reverse complement.
GCCATCTAGGCCCCGTGGTGGCCTCGCCCATGCCCACGTGGTGGCCTCGCCATCTAGGCCCAGTGGTGGCCTCGTCCATGCCCACGGAGTGGCCTCACCATCTAGGCCCCATGGTGGCCTCGCCCATGCCAACGGAGTGGCCTTGCCATCTAGGCCCCGTGGTGGCCTCGCCATCTAGGCCCCATGGTGGCCTCGCCCATGGCCTCATGGGGGTCACATCCGCAGCACACTCGGCCTCTTGAACAGCCAACGGAGCCGTGCCATAAATAAGCCTTCCAAGGGGGCCTCGCGAAGGAATGAGAGCTACGTCACCTAGTGGCCACGTGAGTAGAGCCATGCACCGAAGGTTCCATTCCTTACACCTTGAGACCCCTATGCTTAGAGGCTCCAGTACGAGTCGAATGGGACATACTTGTACGACCTAGTACTGAGTACGGACATCAGTACCAGTGGGACTACTGGGATAAGAGTTATGGCCCGTACGTCTACGACCAAAGGTCAGAGTCGACACCACTATCACCTGCACCACTATGCCTACCACCACTCATCAGACATGGGTACAGACAAGTAGTGGAGACATCCTCCTCACATCTGCTCCTGTACTGGATGTACGACCACAACCTCTGAAGCCACTCCCCTGACATAGTACTTATGTACCACTTGGTCTCCTGGACCACCATGTACCTAAGGCCATTAGAGCCTACTATAAAATGAACTCTTGCACCACCTGAAGGGGGGTTGAAAAATTCATTGTAAGCAGAGGCTATTGAGAAATATACCAAGACTTTCTCCATCATTTATCTGTGTTTACTTTTCCTTAAAGTTTATTCTCAGTTCTTATATAAACATCACTTGACTTACCTTTGAGTTTTCCAATCTAATTTCGTTGATGAGATTTCACCGTCAACACATATTGATTCGGGAGTTAAGATATTGAAGAAACAATACTATGCAATTTTTGAAATGTTAGGGCCTAATTCTAGTGGATTTGGTTGAAATGAGGATTTGAAGTGTGTTATGGAAGAGAATACTATTTTTGATGAATGGGTGAAGGTTAATTTCTCTACTTTAATATTATTATTTTATTACTTATCAATTATTTTCATTGGTTAAATATTTTTTTTTTCATGTTTTTTAAATATTGTAGAGTCATCCAACTGCAAATGGCTTAAGAATGACATCATTTCCTCATTATGATGATTTGGGACAAGTTTTTGGGAAGGATCGTGCTAATGGTCAAGGTGCAATGGGATTCTCTAAAACAGTTGAAGAAATTGAGACAAAGATTGTGAATGAGCAAAACAATGAGTTTGATCCCTTCAATCCATTAGATGAGTTGATTGGTAATGCAAGTTGTACAAACAACCCTTCATCTTCAACACAAGTGGATAAAAAAAGTCGAAAAAGAGCTAGGGTTGAAGATCCATTGATTGAGGTCCTCACTAACACAGTAAAACAATTTACTACTATGCAAGCTCAAAATGGTGAGAACATCAAAAGACTTGCTGATTGCTTTCAATTTGAGGCTGATAGTGCTTCTAGAAGGATGTTAGTTTTTGATGAACTTAAAAAGATTGATGGACTAACAAATGGCCAACGAGTTAGAGCTGGATGACTTCTTGTCCAGAATTAAGCTAACATTGACTACTTCTTCACATTAGATCCATAGTTCAAGCTTAGATTTCTTATGGAACTACTAGAATGATTAAAAATAGGCTAAGGGTGGGCTACCTAGGAAACTTTTTGTGTAACATTTTGTCATATGCATGCTTTAGAAACTAATTTTCCAAATGAATGATGGACTACCTACGAAACCTTTTGTGTAGCATTTTCTCATATGCATGCTTTAGAAACTAATTTGCCAAATGAATGGTGGGCTAGATAGGAAACTTTTTGTATAGTATTTTGCCACATCTTGCTTTAGAAACTAATTTGTCAAATTAATGGTGGGCTAGCTAGGAAAATTTTTGTATAGCATTTTGCTATATACATGCTTTATAATGTACCTTTTGTGACTTTTGTGAACATTATAATGTAACTTTTATGACTTTTGCGAACTATATGATGTGAAATTCGTAAACATATAAAAGAAATGATATAATTATATTATCTTTGAAGTACTCTTATAATTTGTTAAATATAATTTTATGAGAAAATAATTAAGTGATGTTCATATTGGTATTTAAGTTATTTTAGTATTGATTTTGTAATAGTAATTAACTATATTTAAAGAAATATTGATTTTGATATTTTTTAAAACAAATAATATTAGATTGAATAATATATTTTACAAAATTGTAAAACTAAAATTTGAAATTTAACAAATTATTATATATATATTATAATATTATATGTGACATTAATAGAACAAATTATTATATGTGACTTAACAAAAATTAAGTATTTGTTAATTTGTAATTTTTTTTTATAAATTATTAGATTCCCACGTCCAACCAAACATAGAAAATTGGTATTCCCGAGAATCAGGACAATACTCCAGTAACCAACCAAACATAGTAATATAACTTTCAGATAATCAGATTAACATCCTTAACTTTCCCAGCAATCTGAAAATTTTGAACTCTGCATACCAGACGGCCCCTTAAAGCTTACATTAAGCGCTTCAAGGAGGAAGATATGAGGACCAAGAGGGTCGGCATCCACGCAGGGTCCACGTTGTGGGATGACCTCCACTGGAGAGGATGTTGTAGGCTCGACGACTTCATTCGTCGAGCACAAGAGTATATTAACTAGGAAGATGCTCAGAATGAAGCATTTAGTGGACTCGTCACCTTTCTTGCTCCGACGACGCCAATCCCTGTGGCTTTGAGGACCCATTATTCACCCTAAAATCTTGTCCAACCGAATGTGGTGGGAGCCTAGTCCAGTCCAATTGTTCCGACAATTGGCTTTAGTGTTGTGCCATCTGCTGGTTTCATTGTCGCTCCGATGGGATATGGAGCAACGCCCACTGGATACAGTGCTTATCAGCCTGCATTTAGTGCTGGAGTTGCTGCTCCATCTCAGTCAGCCATACCCAAATGGACCCCCAACAGCAGTAGACACAGAGGAAAAGGCAAGGGCAAAAAGCCCAAAGGAAATTGGACAGTGCAAACAGGACATGGAGCTGTCCTCGACGAGAAGTATGTCTCACAATACTCCGAGTACACTGACTTAGTGGACTCTTGAGAGAACATCTTTGTGGCCATAGAATAGCACGTCCATTATCAGAAGCCACAACCCATTCGAAGAGACTGGAAAAGGCGAGAACCCAACAAATTTTGTTGTTTTCATAATGATGTAGGGCACCACACCAATGAGTGTCACCAACTCAAGGATGAGATCAAAAAACTCATCAAATTGGGACACCTCCACCAATATGCTCGGGATGGATCATGCTAGGCTCAGGCCTTGGGTACAGTGCTTGCAACTCTGCAGTAGCAAATAGTCCACGGACCTCCCCTAGTGAATGGGCGAGTGGGAACTATCTCTGGAGGACCCCACTTAGGGGGCACCTCTCGAGGCTGGCAGGATAAGTATGTGCGAGCCTTAAACCATGATAATGAGGTATTGGCATTAGCTTAATTTCCAACCCAGATGCCAAGGATGACCAACCAAGTCATTACATTCTCCAAGGAAGATGCTCGGAGAGTGAACTTTCCACATCATGATCCTTTGGTGATCGAAAGCCAGGTTCCAAAAAGATGGTGGCTTGGATCCTCGTGGACAACGGGAGTTTAGTGAACATCTTATTCAAGTTAGCCTACAAGAAGATCGGGTTGACTACAAGCGACCTGTCCCCACGCACCTCGACTCTATATGGGTTCTCGGGAGAAGGTCTCATACCGATGGGCCAGATCAAGCTGCCTGTGGAACTTGAAGAAGTGCCTCGCCAAGCATTTAAGTACTGCACCTTCAATGTGGTGGATTGCTCCTCGGCATATAATACCGTCTTGGGGTGTCCGACCTTAGTGGAGTTCGGGGCAGTTACCTCCATTCAACACCTGTGCATGAAGTTCCCCACGGAGTCGAAGATTGTCACAACTCGAGGAGACCAAAAAGAGGCGAGGCAATGCTACAAGTGTCCTTCAAGCAACTAGTAATTGTAGTTAAGGCGTTGGCCCCCAAACAACCTCTTCCCAAGGAGGTGGAGGTGCAAGTTGTTCAGGTTGATGAAACAAACAAGTTGGACCCACATGTTTAAGAAGAGAGGGCTATAGAGCCCATGGAGGAAGTCGATGAAGTGGCCCTTGATCCCTCTGTCCCCGGAAGGAAGACAAAGGTCGAGAAGAATCTAAGGGCATAACTTCGAGAAGCACTGGTGGGCTTTCTCCAGGAAAATCAGGACATTTTTGCCTGGTCTCACTCTAACATGACTGGAATTGACCCGAATATCATTTTGCATGCATTGAATGTCAATCTAAGTGTTGCTCTGATTTAGCAGAAGCAGAGAACGTTTGACCAAACCAGGGCGGAAGCCTTAAAGGCAGAGGTGAACAAGCTACTCACAGACAGATTCATTCAGGACGCCCAATACCCCAAGTGGGTATCCAATCCGGTCCTTGTGCCCAAGCCAAATGGTACCTGGAGGACTTGCATAGATTTTTTTGACCTTAACAAGGCTTGCCCTAAAGACTTTACCCGCTACTGAAAATAGATCAGATGGTCGCGCCACCTCTGGGTACGACCTCTTGTCTTTCATGGATGCATACTCGGGGTATAACTAGATTTCCATGCATGTTGCGGATCAAGAACACAACAGCTTCTGAACTGATAAAGAGGTTTACTGTTAATAAAGTGATACCCTTCAGGCTGAAGAATGTTGGTGCCACCTACCAAAGGCTCGTGAAGCATATGTTTAAGGATCAGTTGGGGTGGAACATGGAAGTTGTAATGCTCTAGATAGCCAAGACCATTACACTGTGTATTTTAAATAGTGCAGAACTTTATAATCAAGTCGTTTGGACATAAAAGTGTTACTAAGGTCAATTAACAGATTAGGGTTAAAAGATTTTGATCATAAAAATAATTTTTTTCATTAAAAAGTTGAGTCTGTACATGGGATCCCAAAAATAGGGGTTTACAAGGCATTTACATCTCTCATAATGATTGCAATTAAAGCCAGCCTAAGCAGCAAAAAAAGTTTGGCACTAGTCCTTGTTGATCCATCGGCTGTGGCGGTCGAGCAGCTGTTAATGTACACACCGCCCCTAAAACTCTCCAACTCACGGTTGGTCTAGCTTTCCCTTTCCCTTACCTACACAACATAGCACTTGTGAGCCAAGGCTTAGCAAGAAAACTTAATTCATAATCACAAATGAACAACAATATATATATACAGAAGCTTAAATCGATCAATTCAATAACAACAGAACATAAGCAATAAGCTAGGCAATGATAAACAGTTACATCCAACATTCAATACAGTTTGTTAACTGCGAAAAAGGCACTTCTGTTTATTCAAAGACGTTCAGGCTCAGCACCGTTAGGCCGAGCCCTCTGATTATTTATCTAACCCCAACATGCTTAGGATGGGCTACATTCCGAACGCTTAACATCAGCCTCGACTCCCTTAGGCCGGACTCTCAGATCAAATATAACAAATCAATAGATTGTGGAACACGCAATCGATTTCAGCACAAACAAGTATGCCTATCCAGGTATTCTCGAATACATATATATTCAAAATCATAATCATATTCGTTAACAGAGGTCCATGCCCCGATCACAACCTAGGTGTAGTTTTCTTACCTCGAGTCCCGAGCTGAAGGTGTATGGGGTCCCGAGCACAATCCTCAATCTCAAGCCTTAACAGTAATCCTAGTCATAAAGCGATAATGAATAACCATTAAAACCTAAAACAATTAAAAGCTTTAGAATAACATACTACCCTCTGGAACCTAGAATTCTACTAAACCGGGTAGTAGAATCCTTCCTGAGCACTTAGGTTTGAGTTCTCGAGCTTAAAAACATGGTTTGGCTATTCCTCTCAATTAGAGCCGCAGCCTAGGCCCTAAGGGTCGCGACGTGCTACAAGTTAGAGAGCCCCAAGGCTCACTCTCCTGGGGCACACGGGTCGCGACGCCTGGGCAACCTTAGGGACCCCCAGAGCCTCTCAAGCACACGGGTTGAGGCGCTTGAAGAACAGGGATACTACTCGAGCCCAAAACCCAGAAATCCTCAATGTTTTCAATCCAAAAACCTTCAGAATTTCCTACCAAAAACCTCATTTTTCCCAAAATCAAACCCCCACACTTAAGCTAACAACTCCAAAAACCTTAACTTGATCACATAAAATTATAGAGAAATAAATTTGTAAAGCTTACCTGAGAAATGATTTCAACCCCTGAGCTAATTCCAATCTTGCTCCTAGCTTGATTCCTTAGTTGTCAGCACAAAATTTCAAAGCTTCACCTCAAAATCCCAAAATCTTCCCAAGCACCATGAAGAAAGGAGAAAAAAGAGAGAGAGAGAGAGAGAGAGAGAGGGTGCTGAGAGATTGTCTCAGAATATTTTAAGGGGTTTCTAGTGGTTTTCTCTTACAGCTAAGTCTAACAAAGTCTTTAAAGAATGACCAAAATGCCCTCATTTACCACATTTCTTGCTAATCCTCAAGTGGTCCTATTAATTCCCAATTAATCCTGACGTGCCCAATTAATCACCAAATGATTACTCATTACCCGATAATCCCAAATATACGCTAAGTTTCCAAGAATACCCCTAGGCTCACCCCGAGCCAGGTATTAGACCCGATTGTGACTATTCCGCTAATCTGCTCCCTAGGATCGCCTCGAGCCAAATATCGCAAATATATCCACATAGTAATGTGGTCTTAATCATTTAACACATATAATCACCATTTATACCCTGAACAAGTCAAAATTACAAATATGCCCTTATTAACAAGAACGAGCCCGCATGCATATTTAATTCACCTAAACATGCATATATATATTCATATTACCATATAAATCATGTATGCCATGAAGTCACACATTTAATCAATTAATTTCACACACACACACACACACACATATATATCAAATTATGCCCTCCCCTACCTAGAACTCCACGTCTCTACGCTTAGGGTCAGAGTAGTTTTTCTGTCTTCTGTGCGAAGCAATCATTCGAGCTCGAAACTTCTCAATAGCTTCATTAGTCTTTTGAACCATCTATTGCCTAAAATACTTCCTTTCCCCCATCTCATCCCAATGAATGGGAAACCTACACTTCCTTCCATACAACATCTCATATGGAGCTACTCCAATCATTGATTGATAACTATTATTGTAAGAAAATTCAATCAACAGGAGGTACTTACTCCAAGACCCCTCAAAGTCTAGCACACATGCTCTAAGCATGTCCCCCAATATCTGAATGGTCCTCTTAGACTTTCCGTCTGTCTGAGGATGAAAAGTTGTACTGAACTTCAGCTGAGTCCCCATAGCCTTCTGTAAACTACTCCAAAACTTGGAAGTAAATATGGGATCCTAGTCCGATACTATATACTTTGTAACCCCATGGATACATACAATCTCCCTCACATACAGCTCTGCATACTGGTCCACAGTATAGTTTGCCCTCACAGACAGAAAGTGAGCTGACTTGGTATATCTGTCTACTATCTCCCATACCGAGTCATGTTCCCTACCATCTTGGGAAAGCCTCCTACAAAGTCCATGGTAATATCTTCCCACTTCCATTCAGGAATACCTAAAGGTTGTAACAATCCCGTTGGGCACTGGTGTTCAGCCTTCACCTGCTAATAGGTTAAACACTTTGCTACGTAATCGACTACGTCCTTCTTCATACCAGGCCACCATTACAATGACCATAGATCCTGATACATTTTCGTGGTGCCTGGATGTAATGAGTATGGTGTGGTATGAGATTCATCAGAATCTCTCATCTGATGACTATATCCATCAGAACACAGATCTGATCCTTATATCTCAGCAAACCTGTCTCCGAAATGGAATAATCCTTAGCTACTACAGCTAGGACATCCCCTTTAATCTCCTTCAACCATGTATCACTCATCAGACCCTCTTTTATTCTCTCTAAGAGGGTGGACTACAGTGCAATATTGGCCAACTAGCCCACTACCAATTCTATCCCTGCTCTGGTCATATCTTCTGCCAATTCCTTCGATATTTGCTTCGAACTAAAAAATTGTCCTGGCCCATCCGGCTCAAAGAATCTGCCACTACATTGCCTTTCCTTGAGTGATAAAGGATCTCATAGTCATAATCCTTTACCAACTCTAGCCAACATCTCTGTCTCATATTTAGGTCATTCTGGATGAATAAATACTTCAAACTATTGTGATCGGTGTATATCTCACACTTTTCTCCATACAAATAGTGTCGCCACACCTTCAGTGTGAATACCAGCACTACCAATTCCAAATCATGAGTAGGGTATCATTTCTCATATTCCTTCAACTACCACGTTGCGTAGGCCATAACCTTCCCACTCTGCATCAACACACATCCTAACCCCAGTCTCGATGCGTCACAATATACCATGAATTTTACCCCATCTGAAGGAAGAATCATTACTGGAGCAGTAATCAATTGTTGCTTCAGCTCCTGGAAACTACCCTCATGTTTTCTGACCATGCGAACATCAAATTCTTCTGTGTCAACTCAGTCAATGGTGTGGCAATCTTTGAAAACCCTTCCACGAACTACCTGTAATATCCTGCCAACCCAAGGAAGCTCCTAACCTCCGAGGCGTTCCTTGGCCTCGGCCAATCTCTAACTGCTTCTACCGTGGTCGGGTCTACCTTAATCCTATCTCCACTGACAATATGGCCAAGGAATGTCACCTCCGGTAGCCAAAACTCGCACTTCTTAAACTTAGCATATAATTGATGCTCCTTTAACCTCTGCAATACCAATCAGAGATGTTGCTCATGCTCTGCCTCTAAATGAGAGTAAACCAGGATGTCGTCGATGAAGACAATCACGAATTGATCCAAATAATCCTTGAACACCTTGTTCATCAGATCCATAAACGTTTTTGGGGCATTTTTCAATCCAAATGACATGACCAAGAACTCATAATGCCCATACCTCTTGCAGAAGGTCATCTTCAGGATATCCTCGTCCTTGATCCTTAGCTGGTGATAACCAGACCGAAGATCAATCTTCCAGAATACTGTCTTACCCTGCAATTGATCAAACAGGTCGTCTATCCTCGATAGTGGGTACTTGTTCTACATAGTCAACTTGTTCAACTCCCTGTAGCCTATGCACATCCTCAGGGTCCCATCCTTCTTCTTCACAAACAAAACCGAAGCACCCTATGGTGAGAAGCTAGGTTTGATAAATCCCAGGTCTAATAACTCCTGTAACTGTACCTTCAACTCTACCAGAGCCATTCTGTATGGTGCCCTCATAACTAGTTTTTGACCCAGTGCTAACTCAATGATGAACTCGATCTCCCGGTGCGGCAACAGTCCCGGTATGTCCTTAGGGAACACATCCAGGAATTCACATACCAGTCTAGTCTTCCCTGGTCTTACTGGCATGACCCTAGTGGTATCCACCATACTAGCTAGAAAACTTATACAACCTCCTTGTAAAAGGTCTCTAGCCCTCAATATAGATATCATGGAATACCAGGCCCATGCACAATACCAACAAAAATGAAGGGATCCTCACCTTCAGGCTCAAATGTCACCATCTTCTTCTTCCATTCTATAGTCGCCCCATACCTGACTAACCAATCCATCCCCAAAATCGTATCAAAGTCATCCATACCTAACTCAATCAAATCTACTGATAGTTCCCTATTGTCCACCATCACTGGCAGTGCTCTAACCAATCTCCTAGAAACTACCAGTTCCCCTATGGGCAGTATAGTCCCTAACCCCGCAGTATAATACTCACAAGGCCTACACAATCTATCAATCACTTTGCTAGAAACAAATGAATGTGCAACGCCAGTGTCAATCAATATAGTATATGAGGTGCCAGCACTAGAAAGTTGACATGTTACCACCGAGGGGCTAGCCTCAGCCTATGCCTGAGTCAAGGTGAACACTCGAGTTGGAGTCAAGCTGTATGCCTTCCTTGGTTCTTCTTTCTTCAAATTCGGACAATCTTTCTTGAGATGCCCAATCACCCAACACAAGTAGGATGCTTTCGCCCGACATTCCCCCAGAAGGCGCTTCCTACATCTAATACACTCTGGGTAGCTTTTTCAAGTCTCACTGCCGCCCTGGCGGCTGCAATGGACACCTCGGCCACTCCTATCAGGAACAACAGTGGTCGAGGTGTCAGGGGTCTTCCTTTTATGATCATTGGGGCCTTCGCCCCTACCAGATCTTGTAAGTGGAGGCACTGCCCTTCAAATATCCCATCTTGCAATGCTCTTCCTCGATATATTGTTCTTTGCCTCCTCAGCTGTGAGGGCCTTCTTAACCACCTAGGCATAGGTATTCTCCCCAGGTACTGATGTAATCTGCACATATCGGGCTATCATAGCATTTATCCCCTGAACAAACCTGTCTTTCCTGGCTGCATCTGTAGGCACTAGATCAGGTGCAAAATTTGCTAGTTTGTCAAATTTTAGGGCATACTCAGTAAATGTCATGCTGCTCTGTACCAAACTGGTGAACTCATTCACCTTTGTCGCCTTGATTGTAATGTTGTAGTATTTCTGATTGAGCAGATCTCTGAACTTATCCCAACTCATGGTAGAAACATCTCGAGTCTGGGATGCCACCTCCCACCAAATGTGGGCATCATCTTGAAACATGTAAATGGCGCAAGTCACCTTATCATTACCTACCACCCTCATAAAGTCCAGAATTAAGGTGATCAGACTCATCCACTGTCTAGCCTTAAGTGGATCTGGTTTTCCCTCGAAGGTTGGATGATGTTGCTTCCTAAACCTTTCGTATAGCGGCTCCCACTTGTTCCCAATCTCAGGTTATTGTACTATTGGTGCCACAACATGTGGCAAGTCTGGTGCAGCGTTCCTTGGTTGAACCTGTTGTCTCAGAAGAAGAATCTCTTCCTCTTAACTCAGAAGTCTAGCTTGCATATCAACAAGCATCTACTATCAGTTCTCACGGAACTGGCGGAGGGTTCTGGCCCTAGTAATCATCTCTAGCCTCGATCTTGGCGTTGTCTAGTTGAACTAATCGACTTGGACACATAACTCTCCAAGTTTATCTGCAATAAACGACTCGGTTGATCAGGCAATCATAACAAGTTTTTGAAATCACCCCATAGTCTATTGTCAATACTCGATGAACAGTATACAGCTACAAACAAACAAGCATTTTAATAATTATCCACATACAGTAGCAATGCTAATAAGCATGCCTCATCATATACACATAGTAGTTAAGGGCCAAGCCCTATCATTATGTCTCATGCTTCCTAATAAGCAAGCACGTAAGGTATTTATATTTCATTTAAGTAGTTAAACATATAATCACATATATAGTTACCAAACCCTGGGTCGAGCTTGCCTTTAGCGACAAATGTACATGCCCAGCCAGTCTTCAAGAACCATTAAACCTAGATCGTTCTGATACCAAGTTGTAATGCCTTGGACAGCCAAGACAATTACACTGTGTATTTCAAATAGTGCAGGACTTGCTAATCAAGTCGTTTGGACATAAACGTGTTACTAAGGTCAATTAATGGATTAGGGTTAAAAGATTTTGATCATAAAAATAGTTGTTTTCATTAAAAAGTTGAGTCTGTACATGGGATCCAAAAAATAGGGGTTTACAAGGCATTTAGAACTCTCAAAATGATTACAATTAAAGCTAGCCTAAGCGGCAAAACAAGTTTGGCTCTAGTCCCTGTTGATCCATCGGCTGTGGCAGTTGAGCAGCTGCAAATGTACACGTTGCCCCTAAAACTCTCCAACTCACATCTGGTCCAGCTTTCCCTTTCCCTTACTTGCACCACATAGCACTCGTGAGCCAAGGCTTAGCAAGAAAACTTAATTCATAATCACAAATGAACAATAATATATATACAGAAACTTAAATCGATCAATTCAATAACAACAAAACATAAGAAATAAGCTATGCAATGATAAACAGTTCAATACAACATTCAATATAGTTAGTTAAGTGCAAAAAGGAACTTCTGTTTATTCAGAGACATTTAGGCCCAGAGACCTTAGGCCGAGCCCTCTGTTATTTAGCTAATCGTGACACACTTAGGCCAGGCTGCGCTTCACATGCTTAACATCAGCCCCGACTCCTTTAGGTTGGACTTTCAGATCAAATATAACAAATGAATAGATTGCAGAACACACAATCAATTGCAGCACAAACAAGTATGCCTATCCAGATATTCTTAAATACAGATATATTCACAATCATAATCATATTTGTTAACATGGTTCAAAGCCCCAATCACAACCTAGGTGTAGTTTTCCTATCTCGAGTCCCAAGCTAAAGGTGTAAGGCAATCCTGAGCATGATCCTCATTCTCGAGCCTTAACGGTAAACCTAGTGACAAAGCGATAATGGATAACCATTAAAACCTAAAACAATTAAAAGCTTTAGAATAACAAACTAGCCTTTAGAATCCATCCTTAGCACTTAGGTTTGAGTTCTTGAGCCTAAAATCCTAGTTTGACTATTCCTCTCAATTAGAGACGTGGCCCAGGCCCTAAGGGCCGCAATGGACTACAAGTCAGAGAGCCCCAAGGCTCTCTCTCCTGGGGGACGCGGGCCGCGGCGCGCCCTAACCTACGTCGCGGTGCCTGGGCAACCTCAGGTACCCCCAGGGACTTCTTGCACACATGGTTTGCAGTGCTTGAAGAACAAGGCCGCGACTCGAACCCAAAACCCAGAAATCCCCAATGTTTTCAATAAAAAAATCTTCAGAATTTCCTACGAAAACATCATTTTTCCCAAAATTAAACACCCAAACAAGTTCACTGTGGCATATACAATATACATGACCTATAAACTAGCTCAAATCTCAAAATTCACACATAAGCTAACAACTCTAAAAATGTTAACTTGATCACGAAAAATTACAGAGAAATCAAGTTGTAAAGCTTACCTGAGAAAGGATTTCGACCCCTCAGCTAATTCTAATCTTGCTCCTAGCTTGATTCCTCTGTTCTCAGCCCAAAATTTCAAAGCTTCACCTCAAAATCCCAAAATCTACTCAAGCACCATGAAGAGAGGAGAGAAACGAGAGAGAGAGAGAGAGAGAGGGTTGAGAGATTGTCTGAGAATATTTTAAGGGGTTTCTAGTTGTTTTCTCTAACACCTAAGTCTAACAAAGGATTTAAAGAATGAACAAAATGCCCTAATACGAATCCTTATCCTCCTAATGCCTTTAAGGGAAAACCTGTCATTTAACGCATTTCCCGCTAATCCTCAAGTGGTCCTATAAATTCCCAATTAATCTCGACGTGCCCAATTAATCACCAAATAATTACCTGTTACCCAGTAAATCCCAAATATACGCTACGTTTCCCAAAACACCCCTAGGCTCTAGCCGAGCCGGGTATTAGACCTCGTTGTGACTATTCTGCTAATCCGCTTACTAGGATCGCCCCGAGCCGAATATTGCAAACATATCCACATAATAATGTGGTCTCAATCATTTAACACATATAATCACATTTATACCCTCAACGGGTCAAAATTATAAATATGCACTTATTAACAAGAACAGGCTCGCATGTATATTTAATTCACTTAAACATGCATATATATTCATATTACCATATAAATCATGTATGCCACAAAGTCACACATTTAATCAATTAATTTCACACACATATATCCAATTATGTCCACCCAACTCACTAATCAAGGCACTAAGCCTTATTAAAAATTTTGGGACGTTACAACTATCCTCTTAGTACGCGAGGATAGACATGTTCAACACCTCATTTACTATGTAAGCAAAAGACTCAGAGCGGAGTCAAGATACCAGCTCATGGTGAAGCTTGCCTTTCTCCTAATGGTAGCTTCTTAGAAGCTAAGGCCGTATTTCTAGGAGCATCCCATCAAGGTACTCACAAACCATCCCTTACGGCATGTCCTCCAAAATCCAGAGTCAACTGGGAGACTCCTAAAGGGACAGACACTGGCTGATTTCATTATCGAGTGCACTGGAAAACACGAAAGGCCTGGGGATGACCAAGTGGTTGGGCCCATGTGAAAGCTATACTTAGATGGATCTTCGAATGAAAATGGTTCCAGAGCAGGCCTCATTTTGGTATCCCCCAAGGGGCACAAGGTTCACAGCACCCTGAGATTTTGGTTTGACGCCTTAAACAAAGAAGCAGAGTGTGAGGTGCTTATTGTTGGGCTTCGAGTAGCACTTGAGCTCAAGGCTGAGAGCCTCAAGAATTTCAGTGACTCACAACTCCTAGTTAATTAGGTACTTAGGGAGTACCAGGCCCAGGGGACAAAACTGGTCGCTTACTTGGCGAGGAAACAAGAAATGCTACACAACTTCAAAAAATTCACCATTCGACAAGTGCCACAGGAACAGACTCTAACGTTGATTCCCTGGCCAAGCTCGCAACCACCAAGGATGCTAAGCTGATTAATGTAATACCCATTAACTACTTGGCCACTTTAAGCATCTCAAATACTAATGAAGTGGAAGCAGTCCAACCCTAGGACGATTGGATGGAGCCTATAGAGACATATATTGTCTCTGGTGAGTTACTGCAGGACAAGAAAACTGCTTGGAAGCTGCTTTACCAGGTGCCTCAGTATGTTATCATGGACAACAGATTGTACAAGCGAGCTTATTCATTTCCCTTGCTTCGATGTGTGTCCAAGGAAGAAGTCGGTCTGATACTCTGAGAAGTGTATGAGGGCTTTTGTGGGGACCACGTTGGGGGGTAGAGCCTTGCCAAGAAGATCTTGAGACAAGGATACTTTTGGCCCACCATGAATGAAGACACGATGGACTATGTCAAGGAGTGTGACAACTACCAACGCTTCGCCAATATACCTCGAGCTCCTTCAAATGAGCTCACCCAGATGCCAGTCCTTGGCCCTTTGCGATCTGGCGCATTGACCTTATCAGGTCCTTTCCCACGGGAAAAGGAGGAGTGAAGTACGCAATAGTGGCGGTCGAATACTTGACGAAGTGGGATGAGGCTAAGCCACTCGCTACAATCACTTCCAAGCAGGCACTAGACTTTGTCATCAAGAACATCATTTACCGCTATAGGCTCCCGAGGAAGATAGTCTCCGACAATGGCCTGTATTTTGAGAGCGAGATGTTCACGAACTTTTTTTAGCATCACAGAGTTATGAAGAGATTTTCCTCCATGACCACCCACAAGAAAACGAGCAAATGGAAGCAGTCAACAATATGCTCAAAGCCACCTTGAAGAAAAGGCTTGAACATGCAAAAGGCGCTTGGCCCAAGGAGCTACCTAGGGCATTGTGGAGTTACCACACCATTTTCAGGACCTCCACTGGCCACTGGCCATTCTCTATGACCTATGGGTATGAGGTCATGCTCCCAATTGAGGCAGAAATCTCCACGCACCGACGGGATACGTATGATCTGACCACAAACCACGCTTTACTCTGAGAGTCCCTAGACCTTGTGGAGGAGCTCCATGAAGCTTCTCAACTTCGAGTAGCATCCTACCAACAGAAAGTAGCCAAATATTTTAACTTTAAAGTGAAGGATAGAAAGTTTGTGGTCGAAGATCTTGTGTTGCAAGAGTCTTCTTAGCCACCCGAGACCTTGGTACGGGAGTGTTGGGACCTAACTGGGAGGGCCCATACCAAGTTGAGAGCGTTGTATGTCAGGGGACATACAAATTAGCCCGACTGAATGAGGAATTAGTACCCCACGCCTGGAATGTTGAGCATCTTCGTCGGTATTACCAGAGATATGAGTAGTTAATTTATTAATTTTTGTAATCTCCTTGTAGCCTTCGAGCACAGTCAATGGAAACAGTGTATACAAAACACGGTAAATATTTTGGAGAGATTCTACTTATATTTGTTAGATTCCTTTATCTGTATGTAATACTCGTAGAGCTCCCGCTTGCTGGCCTGGACAAGTGAACACAGACTAGTCTTTGATCACTTGGGGGGCATGGACTTATGGTAGCCTCGTAGAGTACCACGCCTCGCGGAGGATGACCTAGGAAACTACGCTTGTGAAAAGTGGAGTAAGCCTAGTGGAAATACCCTGAGAATAGAAAAACCTAGGAAACTAAGAAGTCTTAAGTCCGCGACCTAAGAAACCAAGCTTGTTCAGAGCAGAGTAAGCTTAGCGTCTAAAGACTGAAGAATCCTAGTAGTGCGAGAATGGACTTAGGTCACCTCTCGTGGACACAGCACACGAGGAGTACTAAACAAGTCCCTTGATCTCGAGATGCTAATGGAAGACCAAGTCCTTTGTACTCGATCTTGAGGCATGTACTTGAGTTACCTCCTGTGGACACTAGGCCCGAGGAGCACTGACCAAGTCCCTGGTAAGCCGCAAGCAAAAACAGCATCAGGAAGTCGATGACCTGGGAAGCTAAGCTAGTCAACGAGTGAAGCATCCCTAATGTCATGAGACATCATAGGTAAGTGTCTTGGGAAAATCCCAATGCCAAAGAAATCCATTCCTCGAGATGTGAACGAAAGCCCGAGTCGTTCGTACTCGGGCACGAGCTTAAGTCGCCTTAGACTTTAGCAGAATACTCTGCAAGAATCGACCTTAGGAGTAAAAAAAACCCAAGTAGCACGACTACAGACTGAGGTTTCCTCCCAAGGACACCGTGCCTAAGGAGTAATGACCTAGTCCTATGATCTCGAGATGTGAATGGAAGCCTGAGTCATTGGAACTCGGAGCTAGGCCTCGAGTGCTAAAACTTGAGTTTCATGAAAAACCTAGTTTAAGGGCGGGGAACTCGATTATCTGAACCTAGGATGATGAGCTTATAACTTTCACATGATTATGCCTCGAGTTGTGCACTTGAGTGGCAAATAAAAAGGCCCAAGCTGACCCACTGGTGACCACATACCCAGGGGGCAGGTAGCTTAGTGCAAATGAACTCCTAGGTTCCCAAGTCATTGAGAGTCGAGGACACAGGACGACATTAAAATTACTTTCAAGGACATCAAGCTTGGAAGATAGCAGTAAATGCACAAGTGTCTAGTCACTGGTAGGAAGATCCTCAAGTTCTAAGTACCGTAGGCTGGCCCCATCCTAAGTCATTAGGATTTGGGGACGTAGGTCCGTATCGAGTGTATTACTTAACCTCGCGTTAAAGTTACTCTCGAGGACTGCGAGTGTGCAGAGCAACACTAAATGCCTAAAAATTGTCTAAGTACTAAGAGAATTTGATAAAGACTTGAGCAGAAGACCTAAGTCAACGACTTGGGACTCTCGTGAGTTACGTCACATTGAGTTGAATTAACAAAGTCCAAGTTGCCTATATACTAAGTGTCGATTCAATAATAATGGTGCAGTCATGGCAATAAAGTAGTGCAAGCTGAATAAGTTTAAATGGAAAAATATTTAGAATAGTGCTCGGGGGCTTAAGCATTAATTGTCTATACCCTAACAAACTATGGAAAACAGGCCTACTTAGCTAAAAATATATATAAAGAACAAAATTACCAGGTCCCTTGGCCTGGAGGAACCTCTACCACCAGCTCGATCATGGGATCGACCTCGGGGATGCGACCCGCCGCCACAACTTCCCTCTCCTTGGCCTCCTCTGCCTCGAGGCGCGCCTCGAGCATTGTCCTCATGTTAGGCTTCTCGGTGAATGATCTATGTTGCTCTGCCACACATCAAAGAGTGTATCATCGACAACTTCAGCACGAGTGGCCGCTTGCGCAACATCCTCCTTGGCCTTGGTCAGCTCCTTGACGTGGGCCAAAGACTCCTTCCAACTCAACCGAAGCTATTTGTGGGCCTTAGCTAGCTCCTCCTCCACCGCCCAGGTGTGACCCGCACTGTCCTCTAATAAGTTAGAGGAAGTGTCCTCCAAAGGCGACAGCTTTGACTGCTCAGTGGCCAGCAGACTCTCCACCTTGCGGACACGGGCCCTCGTGTCATCCACCTCCTTCTGGGGTCACGAGTGCTCCTCCTGTGGGATCGCGATTTCCTGGAACCATGCCAGCTCTTCCCGAGCCTCCTTTAGCTCAAAGGACTGCAACAGTATGATGTCCTTGAGTTGTTGGTTGAAAGTCGCAGTCTGTACCAAGTTAGAGTATCAGATCAATAAAAAGAAACTGATGAAATAAATAATGGATGGAGATAATAACTTTATGACATACCCTTACAGAGGACTTGCGGCTGGCACCTACCAACGATACTCATGCACAGGGACCCTGCTATCCCTTGGGGGAGCTCCGCGGCGAGCGGGACAGTCTTTCCTCCTACTCTCCCTGCGAGTAGAGGCTCTAGCTCCTCATGGCTAGAAGGAGCAACAAGATCTTCCAGCAGGTCTTTGCACAGGAACTTAGCGAGGAGTTTGAAGTCCTCGCTGCCTTCATCAATACGAGAATTGTAGTACTTACCAACCCATTTGTGCTTCTCAAAGTCTTCCCCTTCATAGTGCTCCGGGAAGACTATCAATCAAGGTGCCCTGGCCAGAGGAGAGTTGGGCACCTTAGAAGGGATTTCCTTACCCTTCCCGAAGGATCCCCCATCTTGAAGGGGGAAACCTCGAGGTAAATGACCTCACTAGGAGCCATTTTCCTTGGGGTGAGGACCAGTGGAGCAGCTGCAGGAGCTGCTGGGGCCACCACGAGTGGAGGCGCAATAGCCGGGGGCATGGACGCCATTGTTGATGCCACCAGGAGGTCTATTTGAGAGGGTCCCGACACCCTCTAACGCTTTGACCTGACCAATTCGAACAGGCCCATGCTTTCTACACAAGGAAAACAAACTGGTTAAGTCCTTTAAAGGAAAGGAAAGCAGTAAAATCAAACAAAAAAATACATGCGAGACTAAAAATAAATCTCCTTGTGAGCCCCTCCACGATTAGGCTCCTCTAGGTGAAGGATAGAATGGGCGAATTCATGGATGATTCGACCTATCTCTTCCGTTAGATTGATCTCGTACTGTGACAGTCAGAATTCCATGATCAGCAGGGGGAAAGACTTTGTAAAAGCTGTGCAATCCCACATCACCTAGGGAAGGTCAAGTGTAATGATTCTAAGACTATGTAGGTATGGGACTACACAATTGAAGAGGTTTTAGATGGATTGATGGGTACTACCTATGCCAACAAGATGCATCTTCTTTTCGGTAGCCCATCACTTGAGAACTCCAAAATTAAGTGTGCTTGACCTGGAGTAGTCTCAAGATGGGTGAGCTCCTGGGATGTTTTTCCAGGAAGCGTGCGAGTGAGGACAAAGCATGCTAGAAAGAATCGTGTTGTTTTGTAGGTCCAGTCGCCATTCCAGGAAGCAGCCATAGTGACGTGGAGGGTCATTCTTAACCTATTTTATGCTCAAGTCTGAGGTAAGAAAACTGCACCCAGTATGTGACATGCATGGTTAATGATGAGGCATGTTGAGTGATCTATATATGGACATTGATTGCATTGTAAATGCATAGTAACTTTGCTTACTTGTGAATGGCATTGACTTATTAGTCAGGAAATGACATTGATGTTTAGTATTGGTCGTGAAGCTGTGACTTATTAGTCAAGATCAGCGGTGGTACTGAGCACTAGTCGTATGGTATTTCCTTATGAGTCAAGAACAACATTAATGTGTTTAACACAAGCCGAAATGATTAAATCTAATCAACATGAGCATGAAATGCTTGATCGACCTAAATGTAACGCCCCACGTCACTATGGTTGCTTCCTAGAATGACGAATGGCCTTGCAAACCAACACGAGTTTTTCCAGCATGCTTTGTCCTCGCACACTTCCTGGGAAAAATTCCCAGGAGGTCACTCATCATGAGACTACTCCAGGTCAAGCACGCTTAACATTGGAGTTCTCAAGTTATGGGCTACCGAAGACCTCCTGGGAAGTTTTCCCAGGAAGTGTGTGAGTGAGGACAAAGCATGCTGGAAAGACTCGTGTTGGTTTGTAGGGCCAGTCGTCATTCTAGGAAGTAGCCATAGTGACTTGGGGTGTTACAAATGGTATCAAAGCATTGACCCAGCCAGAAGTGTGGCCGACAGGGATGTCGGACCCCTAAGGGGGGGGGGGGTGATTGTGACAGTCAGAATCCCGTGATCCGTAAGGGGAAAGACTGGGTAAAAGTTGTGCAATCCCACATCGCATGGGGAAGGTCAAGTGTGATGATTCTAAGATTGTGTAGGTATGGGAGTACATAGTTGAAGAGAGTTTAAATGGATTCATGGGTACTATCTATGCCAATAAGATGCATCTTCTTTTTGGTAGCCCATCACTTGAGAACTCTAAAGTTAAGCGTGCTTGACCTGGAGTAGTGTCATGATGGGTGACATCCTGGGAAGTTTTCCTAAGAAGCGTGCGAGTGAGGACAAAGCATGCTGGAAAGACTCGTGTTGGTTTGTAGGGCCAGTTGCCATCCCAAGAAGCAGCCATAGTGACGTGGGGCGTTACACGTACTGCCAAAACTAGTTGACCATATGATAAGTAAACATACTGTTATTATCAATTCTAGTCATATCATATAATTGACCATAGGTCGATTCAATCTCAATTCTGAGTGGATAGTATTCTAACTAATTGTATTATTTGAGTTCTTTGACTTGTTCGTTATCAGCTTACTTGACGGACTAGCCCATACTTACATCTTGGGAACTCAGTAGTATAATTGAGTGGGAGTGTTAATCATAATACGAACATCTATAGCTTCTGATGATGAAGTAAAATGATGTTTGGTTCAAGGTGGTAAATGATAAAGATCCCATTTCAGTAACTAATATTAGTTTACTGAAATATCATTTACAAGGAACTAAGTGTTTTAAGGATAAAATACAATGAAGGGTAAAACGATATTTTTATTCCCATATCATTATAGAACGTTTATAGAGGATTGAGTGACAATTATGGTTGTAACGATGGATAAATAATAATTTATCTATATTGCTTATAGAGCGTTCTATGAATTCAAGAGTGCAATTCTGAGTCTTTAGTGGAGTCACGAGGAATTAATAAGTTAGTAAATTTATGCGTTAAATTTATGATAACTTATTGGAGCTTGATTTCATAGATTCATGGTCCCCACTGTACCTTGGATAAAATCATCTAGATAGTCTCAATTAATTGATTTAATTATCAATTAGAATTATCAAAGTTGACCAGGTCAATTTTGGATAGTTTCACAGAGTTATACAATTTAGAGAAGAAAAGACATTTTAGGGCAGATTTATTACTTAAGACAAATTAGTGTCTAAATTAATAAATAAGTTAATCTCAAGGTTCAAATTAAAAATAATTAATTTGATAAATTATTTAACTAATTAATGAATAGAAAATAATACGGGCCTTGATTTTAAGTCCAGCGGACTTATAATTAAGCCCATGAGAATTTCGACCCGATGGTTGATATTACCCATTATTTTATTGATTTATTAATTAAAATAAATGACATAATTGAGCCTATAAAATGAATGTTAAGTGAGAGTTATAAACAGATGATTAAGACGATCTGACAGATGAACAAAAGAACAGAACATCTAGTTTTGATGCTCTAAGTTTTTAGATTCCCTCTACAACAAAAATTCATTTTCTAAGCCTCTAAATTCTCTTCTATTCTTTTTTTTGTATCTATCTCATGTGTTGAGAATTTCCCACTCTAGTCTAGGTGATTCTAAGGATACTTTGGACGGCTGTGAAGAAATTTGAAGACCAGTTCAGTTTCTTGGTGATACCCTGCGACAGAACGGATTCAAGGGTTAGAGAAACTGAAGGAAGGAATAATACATTCTTTTGTGTATAATGTAAGTGTTCTTATCATTATCTCTGTTTAAATTCAATTATAGAAACATGTTCTAGGTTGTCTTATATTAATTATTTTAATATAAGATTTACATGAAAATAAACAAGATCCTATATAAGTTTTCCCAACAACTGGTATCAGAGTCTTTGATAATTTTTGTTTTCATGCATGAACATGTTAAAAAAAATTGAATTATTTGATATGTTGAGTAATTGGATGGATTTCATGTTTTCATAATGCATATTGTTTTTCATATGATTATTAGCAAATTTGGGTTATTTTGTTGTGTTTTCTTTGCAAATAATTTTTATATAAATGTTTTATTTAATGTAAAATATGGTAAAAATCATTTAGAAAACGTTTGTGGGTTGAAAAATTATACAAATTTTTTTTTTTTTAAAATTTCGGGTTGTGTTCGCGGCCTAAGTATCAACGGCTAGTGACCACAACCACCATTAACCTCTGACCGCGGCCAAAACGTGATTTTCGCCTAGATTAGTCTCGTGGTCACAACCACCTACATTCACTGGCCGCGACCTGCAATAAATTTTTTCTTAAAATTTTAATTTTGAATGTATTTTTTAATGGGTTAATACAAAAATATTATATTTTTTCTATCATTTAAAAATATCTTTTTTGAAATACGATGTTTTTGTTGTTTGATCTGAAAAAAATAGATATTTTTACAAAGATTCACATTAAAATTTAAAAATTGTTAAATAATTAATTTTAAATATTTTAATATATTAAAATATTAGAATTAAGTTATCACTTATTAAAGATATTTTTTTTAAATACTTGATATTTTTTAAATCTTTTATATGAAAATATTAATATCTGATTATTCTATGGGTTTTAATATTTAAATTATTTGAAATTAGAAAATTTGTTGACTAGATATTTTTATGGACATTTGAATTTATTTAATTGTTTAAGATATTTTTTTAAAAACAGCTTATGATATTTGTTTTAAAAAAATTTATAAGTGGTTAATTTTTTTTAAAAAAACACACGTTTTGCAAACCAATTTGTTATCCAAAAAGCAGGTGTGGATGACGTGGCAAATATTTTCAACATGTGGCTGACACCTAGCAGAGGTTCTGTTCGACCATCGATCAGGGATGGTCCCCAGACACGTCATTTGAGTTTTATATACGACCAGACTGCTCGTATAATCCGTATCTTTATGAGTAATCTTGTACAATTGTAATCATATCCGAGATTATTTCCATTTATACCTGATTATCTGATTAGTTAGGTAAAAATATTTTTGATTAATTCATGTAACCCGCCTTGAGCCTATAAATAGAGAGAAATAACTCAAGGGAGGGACTTTTGGCTGATTTTTGTTTATGCTTTAGAAGAGAATTTTGGAAATTATCTTTCGGTTGTATTACTAATTCCTCTAAGGCTTGTGAAACTCGAAGAACCCTAGTTCTTTGATCACTCCTTTGAGAATCAAGATCAATAATAGCTTAAGTGGACGTAGGTCATTACCAATTCTTGGGGCCGAACCACTATAAATTGTTGTGTCATTTATTTTTCTTTCCATTAGATCTTATTCAATACTTTCCATCACATCAAGCATTTGACTCCATGTCAGTTGACCAAAACGAGGGTCAACATTCTGGTGCTTTCGTTGAGAGCTTGAGAAGAAATTGTTGAAGGTACTAATGGCAAAGACATCCAAGAAAACTGGACAGGCTGCTGCCGCTCCATCCCAGCCTCCTCCAACAAATATGGCTGAAGACGAACCTCATTTGGAGTTCGATGAGGAGGAAGTAGACTCTGAGGCCCTGAAGACAACACTGGGGGTGTTGCAAGATGAATTGGTCGCTCTGAGGGCCAATCAAGAGAGTGCCGTCGAGATAATGGCGTCATAGCAGAGGGAAATAGAGCGCCAGCGCCAAGAGCTGAGCGAAAGACAGGTGGAGATGGACCGTCCTCAGAGGGATGTCATGGCAGCCGTCAAAGCAGCCCTCCAATTGGCTAGGAATCAGGCTGCACCTGCTTCGCAGCCTGATCAACCCCCGGGTGGGCCGCCTCAAAGAGGTCCCAATCCTAGCCCTCCGCTCCAGCCAACAAGCCCTCAAAGGCCAGAGCAGCCACCAATGCCTCAAGATGATGTCCCACCTAGGGACCCTGAGATGCAGCCTCCATCGCAGGCTGGTCGAGGCAATCCCTCGCGTCCAAGGTAGAATAGGGCCGGGCAACAGCCCCGCAGCCCTAGACGCCCGGGGGGTGAAGATCCGCACACACCGAGCAGGGGGCAACGTCCTTCTGGCAATAGAAGGAACTCAGAGACAGGCTCTGCGGTCAGGGGCCCTCCACGACATGATAATGCACGGGGACCCACCGAACAGCGCAGGCCTCCCCCTAACGCTCAGAAAGTTCTAGCCCAAGGAAGCAACCGAGGAAACAGTCAGTCCCACCATAGCTAGTCGAGGTTCAGAGATGGCCACAACTACAATGAGGCTGACTCAGGCAGAGGGAATGCTGGTCGGAGAAACAAGGAGAGAGGTGGAGGCAGAAGCCCCCCACCTAGAGAAGACCGACATGCAGGACATAATGCTGGGGGGCAGCCCAGACAAAACAACGTCTTTAGCCGGCTCGGAGCCAGCGAGCAGCGACGAAGAGATGACGACCTAAGGGATATACTCAATGACCGCCGAGAGAGGCACGATGAGTACATTTCCCCGGCACTAGAGGCCCCAGCAATTCCTGAGGCCGTCTAGGTCCAAATAGATGCCCTGAACCAAGCAGTGCAACAGATGGTCGGGGGAAGAACGTATCATATCGAGTACGACAGGAGAAGAGGCAATCCTTTCATACAAAGGATCGCCATGGATGAAACCCCTAGTAAGTTTAAAATGCCCACACTTCCGAACTTTGACTGATATGGTGACCCGGTATCTTATGTCAACAAGTTTGAGATACAAATGGACATTCAGAAAGTGTCTGAAGACACTCGATGCAGGATCTTCCCTGCAACACTTTCTAATGTCACGCAGAAGTGGTTCTTTAAGTTCCCTCCTACAAGTATTGTATCTTGGGAGATGTTTGTAAAGGAGTTTTACGGACAATTCTACGCGAGTCGTGTGCACCCAACTGAGGCAAACCAGCTGGTCGAGATACGCCAGCAAGAAGGAGAACCACTGAAAGATTATGTCCAACGTTTCATGCGAGCAGCAGCTGGGTCCAAAACAGTGGGAGACGAAGGAAAAATGATGGTCCTAACTACAGGAGTTAGGCGCCGTACACCCCTTTGGAGTAACCTCAGGAAGCATGGGGTTAAAACTACCCAAGAGTTTTTGGATCGAGCTGATCGATACATCAAGCTCAAGGATGCAATTTCTAGTGAGGGAAAGACCCCAAATAAGGATAAAGGGACTGAAGACCCCACCATAGCCGCCAATGGGTCAAAGCCCAACGGCAACGGCAAAGGCAATGGGAATGGAAACGGCAAGAATGGGGGGAAGAGGCCCCATAATGAACCCTCTACCTCCGAGAGTAAGCGCTCTAAGGGAAACCGTTATGATCCAAGGTTCACTAACTATACCACCCTTGTTGAATCTCGAGCAGAGGTGTATCAGGCCACAAGTTTCAATGTACCCTACAAAAGACCTACTCCCATTCAAAAGGATATTTCGAAAAGGGATACGACTAAGTTTTGTCATTTTCACAACGACTACGGACACGATACGAATGAATGTAACCAGCTGAAGGACAAAATCGAGTTCCTTACTAGACAAGGAAACTTGAGGAAATACGTGCGAGCCGCGGGAGCTTCCCAACAGGAGGCTCCGGGTGGCAACGAGCAGGCGCCTGCACGCCAACGTTCGCCACCTTTACAGCCTGATCCCGTGGCAGGCACCTTACTCACCATCTGCGGAGGCCCGCATCTTGCTGGAAACAGCGGAAAGGCAAGGGAACGATACGCTCGGACCCTACGCCATGTCCAGGACATCGAGATGATGATTGTGGAGGATCGGGCAACGAAAAAGGCTCGTACAGAGGATGATGCAATAACTTTCTTTGATAATGATGCCCAGCATGTCAGGTTCCCACATTCCGATCCGCTGGTCGTGGATGTTCAGATTGCCAATATGATGGTAAAACGAGTACTGGTCGATACAGGAAGTTCAGTTAACATCCTGTATAAATCTTCGCTGGAACGAATGAAGTTGTCCACAAAGGACTTGGAGCCTTGTAACCAAACAATTTATGGTTTCTCTGGTGAGGGACTCGCTCCAAAAGAGTCAATTAGGCTTCCAGTAACTGTAGGTACTGCGCCCGCCAATAGGACATTACTCACTACTTTTATAGTAGTTGATTTTCCTTTGGCCTACAATGCAGTAATTGGAAGGTCAATACAGGTCGACCTTTGGGCCGTCACCTCTATATGGCACTTAGCCATGAAATTCCCAACAGACGCAGGGGTAGGATGCGTATTGGAAAACCAGAGGGAAGCAAGGGAGTGCTACAATGCCTCAATCACTAAGGCCAAGAAGGGTATGTCGAGGAGTGCTCCCCCAAAAGAGTTGCACATGGCCATTGATGTACAAGCCCAATCAAGTGATGAACTCACCAAATAGGGTGTTGCCCAAAGTGAGGATAGAGACTTAGATCCTCGCTTTGGGGATTTTGAAGAAGATATAGGACCTGTCGAGGACCTTGATGAGGTCCAACTCGACGAAGAGTTTCCGACCAGAGTTGTAAAGGTTGGCAAAAATTTAGAAATAACAACCAAATACGCACTGGTATAATTTTTGAGGAAGAACCAGGAAGTTTTCGCCTGGTCGCATAAAGACATGGTTGGGATAGATCCTGCAGTCATCAGTCATGTCTTGAACATTGACAATAGCTTTCCACCCGTGCAACAGAAAAGAAGGCTGCTCGATAAAGATAGATCAAAAGCCTTAAAGGAGGAAGTTGAAAAACTGAAGGAGAATGGGTTCATCAGGGTGGCGTTTTATCCGTCATGGGTCTCTAATCCAATGCTGGTTTCCAAGCCGAATGGAAAACGGCGGACCTGCGTGGATTTCACAGACCTTAACAAAGCCTTCCCTAAAGATTGCTTCCCACTCCCAAGGATTGACCAGCTGGTCGATGCAACTGTAGGCCATGAGATCCTCTCTTTCATGGATGCATACTCAGGGTACAATCAGATCAGTATGCATCCCCCTGATGAGGATCACACTAGCTTTCAGACCGATACAGGGCCATACTGTTACAAAGTAATGCCCTTCAGATTGAAAAACGCTGGTGCGACTTACCAGCGACTAGTAACCACATGTTTAAGGAGTTGATCGGGATAAACATGGAGGTGTACATTGATGGTATGCTGGTAAAGTCAAAGAAGGCAGAAGGACATGTGAAGGATTTACAAGAGTGTTTCAATGATCTGAACAAATACCAGATGAAGCTAAATCCTCTCAAATGTTCCTTCGGAGTAGGATCAGGGAAGTTCTTGAGGTTCATTGTCAATTCGAGAGGAATCGAGGCTAACCCCGAGAAGATCAAGACCCTGATCGATATGAAATCGCCAATGAAGATCAAAGATGTGCAAAGTTTGACTGGAAGGATTGCCGCACTCAGTAGATTTATTTCAAAATCAACAGATAAGTGTGTCCCTTTCTTTAATCTACTTAGAGGCAACAAGAAGTTCGAGTGGACTGAAGACTGCGAACAAGCTTTCCAAGCCTTAAAAGCCCACATGGCGCACCCTCCCGTTTTATCAAAGCCTGTAGATGGGGAAACTTTGTTCATATACCCGGCGATCACCGAATATGATGCTAGTGCGGTGTTGGTAAGAGAAGAAGAAGGCGTACAAAAGGCGGTGTATTATGTGAGTAAGAAGTTAATCGGAGCCGAATTGAGATATCCTCCCATTGGAAGATTAGCCTATTGTCTAATTTTGGCCTCAAGGAAGTTACGTCCTTACTTCCAAGCCCATCCAATCACAGTCTTGACTGACCAGCCCCTTTGGCAAGTTTTGCAAAAGCCAGAGGCTGCTGGTTATTTGTTGAAATGGGCAGTCGAACTTGGGCAGTTTGATATAACATACTCGCTGCGAGCAGCAATAAAAGGATAAGTCTTGGCTGACTTCATCGCTGAATTCACTGAACTCCCAGATAACGTGCAGGGTGAAAAGCCTAGTGCGCCTGAGCCTCAAGTTGAAGCTCCTTCGTGGAAACTATTTACAGACGGATCATCCAACGAATCCCACGCAGGAGCAGGAGTGATATTGATAATGCCAGAAGGGCATCGATTTCACTGCGCAATTAGGTTTGATTTCACCGCTTCAAACAATGAAGCTGAATATGAAGCCCTACTCGCTGGATTAAGGTTAGCCAAAGACATGCACATAAAAGTGCTGGATATCTACAGTGATTAATAGCTAGTAGTGAATCAGGTCTTAGGGGAGTACCAAGCAGGAGGCCTAAAAATGGTGGCTTATCTGAACAAAACAAAAGATCTGTTGGCACAATTTGAAAAATATACCCTCCAGCAAATACCTCGAGATTAGAATTCAAACGCAGATGCCTTAGCCAAACTCGCGAGTGCAAAAGATGCTGACACTTTAAATATAGTGCCAGTTGAATGGCTATGCACACCAAGCATACGAGCAGATGAAACCAGTATGGTGATCCAGTTAGCAGATACATGGATGGCACCATACTTAGATTATCTCACGAACGACACACTACCAGCAGATAGAAATAAAGCCAGGACCCTTCGGAGACAGTCTGCAAGGTATATCCTGGTCGATGGTATTTTGTACCGAAGAGGATACTCGATGCCACTGCTCAGATGTGTTACACCGGAGAAGGCTAAAGAGCTAATGAAGGAGGTGCATGAAGGCTTCTGCGGAGACCATGCTGGGGGGGCAAAGCCTATCGAAAAGGATCCTAAGGCAGGGATATTTTTGGGCAACGATGAATGAGGACTCGATGGAGTTCGTGCGAAAGTGTGATAAGTGTCAGTGGTTTTCCAAGATCCCACGAGCAGCTCCCAACGAGTTAAAGCAAATGCAAAGTCCATGGCCCTTCGCAGTATGGGGTATAGATTTAATTGAGTCCTTGCCTACAGGGAAAGATGGTGTGAAATATGCGGTGGTAGTTGTCGACTACTTCACAAAATGGGCCGAGAATGAATTGCTAGCAACCATAACAACAAAGAAAGTACTTGACTTTGTTATCAAAAACATTGTTTGTCGATATGGATTGCCAAGAAAGATTGTCTCGGACAATGGGACCCAGTTTGATAGTGACTTGTTCACAGACTTTTGTGAAAGACATGGTATCATCAAGAGCTTTTCATCAGTTGCTCACCCCCAAGAAAATGGGCAAGTCGAAGCAGTAAATAAAACATTGAAAGATACCCTGAAGAAAAGGCCCAAGGAAGCTAAAGGAGCATGGCCAGAACAGTTTCCTGAAGTCCTCTGGTCGTACAGAACATCCCACCGAATAGCAACAAATCATACCCCATTTTCCTTAGCATACAGGTACGAAGCCATGTTGTCTGTCGAGTTAGATCCGCCCTCGCACCGCAGAATAACATACAACCAAGACCAAAATAGCCAATTATTGATGGAGTCCCTAGACCTAGTCGAGGAGAAATGAGAAAAAGCCCAGCTCCGAGTAGCTGCGTACCAGCAAAAAGTCGCTCGGTATTTTAACTCCAAAGTAAAAGAAAGAAAGTTCAACATCGGGGACTTAGTACTTCGAAGAGTTTTCTTAAACACCCGCGACCAAGCTGCTGGAGTACTCAGACCAAACTGGGAAGGACCTTACCAGATTGAAGAAGTCCTTCATCCAGGCACTTATAAACTTGCACGGTTGAATGGAGATCTCGTTCCACATTATTGGAATGGAGAGCACCTGCGCAAGTACTATCAGTAAACAGTCTTTCTTAAAGGACTGGCTTGTATATATTTTTACTTTTTACAAGTTTTTGAAAAAGGGTTAGTCATGAGATATGGATAATCGCTTATAAGTGCAAGATATTTTTTAAGATCACTCATAAAGACATGTTTAGTCCATTTAATACGAGAATTATAAGGGACTATGTGTAGCCAGTCATTCTTGCCAAACTTTGTAATTTGTTACAAGTATTTTCTCATTACGTGTGTTGTTTTGCTGTATTACAATTTTCATGTTCTATACCGAGCAGTAATGTTCGTACAGGTTTTGGTCAAGGCAAGTGACCAAGGACCTAAAGCTCCTCGATCACTTGGGGGGCATATAAGGTACATAGGAAGCAAAGCATACCAAAAGGTATGTAAACACATGAGCAAAATAAGTGAAAGTATGCTACGGTACTTAGAGTATTTTTCAAAATTTTATATATTTTGTTAAGTCAAACCAAAGTACTATGATAAGTTCGGTCATGCGAACAGATGTTATAATAAAGTAAAAATATTATAATATTAAAAGAATTCTTTTACACCGTGAGCAGTATTGCTCGGATGTAAATATTAAGTTTAAAAGAAAAAGCTGCCCACGCAGCAATAAAAGAAAATAAATATTGTCTTAACATCATGACCTGTGGGTCATGTATGAAAAAGAAAATAAGGAAAAAATTAGCTAAGGGGCAGCAGGAGGATCTTGGGGAACGTCTTGGTTGACCGCTTCTTCTCCAGCTTCCCCTACATCCATCCCCGTGGCCAGCGAAATCTCGGGGGAGGCAGGAACTCTGGCCTTTTCTTTGGCAGCCAGTCGAGCAGCGCAGCGAGCCAACTCAGCTTTCCTAGCATCCTTTGGAAGGTAGCCGAAGTTGGCACTTTGGTTATGCTTCCATAAATCATAGAAGCATCGAAGTGTCGCATTCCTGTACCTTTCCAGGTCTTTGGAATTCGCGAGCTTGAGTTGCTCCACTTGGCTCTTTAGGCTGGCAATGCTCTTATCTTTCGCAAGATTTTCCTCCTGGAGCCTTTTGACTTCGCGCCAGTGGATTCGGCTGGCCTCTTGGTATTCCTCTCTCTGTTTTCTAGAACTTTCTAGAGAGGCTTGTTTCTCCACCAGATCCGCAGCCAAAGAGTCCTTCTACTGGGTCACCACTTCCAGCTCCCCCGCATGCCTTGCCTCCGCGGCTTGAAGCTCCTCCATTAACTTCAACTCTCGAGCACGGGACTGCTCGATACTGACACCCAAGCGCAAACGGGCAGCCGTTAAAGTCAGCATGGCCTACGCAAAATATAAGTGTTAGACAGACTTCAGGAAAGTCAGATTGTATGTAAAGAGAAGAAAGATGCTTACAATGGCAGTCTCGTTCAGGGACCTGTTGATGATCTAATCGACCCCCATTTCCTCTGTCCCTGCCATGGCCTCTTTGCAGCGGTCATGTTTGAGGATTTTAGAGAGGCGGTCCTTGGCAGATCTCAGGGCACGGTGTGACAGTTTCGTCCCAGTAAAAGCCCCCCCAGCCTGTTGAGTTTGTTTGATAGGGGCTGGGGGTGATGGAGTTTTGGCAGTTGGAGCATTTGGAGGTGGAACCTTCTGCTCAAGAGGATGATGTTCGGTATCTTGGGTAGGAGGCCCCTCCGCCGAAGAGCCCGAGGCTCGGTTCTTCTTAGCCGAGGGCATTTGGCTGGACTCCCCATCATGTCGCCTAGACGACTTCCTCTTGCGAACCAGGGGGACTTCTTCCTCCTTCCGAGTGCTGTAGATGTCGAAGACATTGACAGAGGCCATTTCTGCAAAAGAAGTTAACATGCAAACAATGAGCCAAAAATGGGTAACAAATTATGTTGCATCAGAAAAGAAATAAAGAAGTAAAGTCCAATACCCGAGCTATTACTACTGGTCGCTATACTATTGACTCTACTAGTTATACACTCACTCTCTGGCATGAAGAAGTCTGGCCCTAGGTTTGGAATATATGTAAAATTGTCGTCCCCGTCAAATAAGTGACAGGGAATTGGCAAGCTATCTAGGAATAAAATAACTGTACCATTTTCGTCAGAGGACTTGTCTAAGTCTATGATCAGCTCGGTCGCCTTTTGTTTTCCCTTTCCTTTGGGGGCAGAAGACCTTTCTGCTGGGGGGTGCCAATGGGTTCCCTGATTGTAACCCCAGTCAGTCTCCGTCGAGGAGGAGACGCTGGTCGTTCTGCTCGGGATTTTCCTCGGCAGTGGCACTTCCCGCCGCGGGTTCCCTCACATCCTGGTGAGGGGCCAAGAGGCCAACTAGCCTCAGGTTGGCCTCGGTGACCAGAGATTTGATGCTCTTCTCAACATCCGTCATGCTGGCCAACATGGCAGACCTCAACACCATGTCTGGTGTTGGGTCTGGTCACAACCATGGGCCTGAAAAACACAAGAAGTTTCAGAAAAATGCAAGGAAACATGCTAAGTAAAAACAGCGACCAGTGGAAAAAGACTTTTACCTCCTCGAGTGAAGGCCAGGTTATTCGTGACCATGTCAGGCGTGAGGAAATACTCCTGACTGTATTTCCCCATGTTTGAAATATGGGTTGTGTCACTTAGGAAGGTTCGACTGGTCTCCTGGTGACAAAAGTGAAAGAACCCCGTACCAAATTGTTGGGGGTTGGACTTAAGGTCAAAAATGTAATTGATCTCGTGAGGGGTAGGCTCTGGCCATTTCTTGTGGTTATAAAGGATATAGAGTGCATCAAGCATTCTATATCCATTTGGTGTGATTTGAAAGGGACGACTCCAAAATAGTTCACCACCCCCTGAAAGAATGGATGAAGAGGAAGAGTAGCCCCAGCCTCTATGTGATATCTCAACTAGGCGCTATAAACGCTTCCAGTCAAATTCGCCCGCTTGTTTGTAGTAGAGAGTTTGAGGGTTACCCCAGAAAGGCCGTATTTTCTGAAGTAGTTGGCTAACATCCTAGGGGTTACATGACTGAGTGGGGAAAGATACCACTCGACTTCGGGAAGAACTGAATACCGTGGACGGGCTCTAACTTGGATGTGAGCGTCAGGAGCATTATTGTCTCAACCACTAGTCGAGGGAACCCCAGCCTGCGGGCCAGGCTGGGCTGGTGGATTTGAAGGGTTTTTCTTCTTCTTGGCGGAAGACTTGGCACGACCCATGCTGGCAGAAGTTGGTTGAGGTCTTGGAGGAGAAATTCGCGAAAAGGGAATCTCTTGGATTCGCTGAGCTGGTTGCTCTTTGCCCTCAAGCAGCTGTGCAAGCAAGTCGTCTTCTATCGGCCTTTCACCTCCCCACAAATCTGGCATTAAAAGCTGCGAATAGAAAAAGGGGGAGGTGAGGAAGAAGAGCCTAAGAAGTCGGTTAAAATAACGCTGTTCGTGTACAAAAGTATAGCTTTTATACAGCAACATTCTAACGAAAAAATTGAAATTTTCATACGACCAGTTTGAAAAACAGATCAAAAAGTGAAAGTAAAAAGTTTTTCTAAAAAAGCTTTTTCAACTCCAGTAAGGACGGGAAAAACTCAGTTTTTCGGCTAGTGTAAAATTTGAATTTTTACTTTAATTGTACGTCATAAACCTATGATCTCGACTATCAAACTGATTCATAAACCCTACAAAGTAAGTATGCTCTACCATATCTAACATCAACAGGCAAACATCCAATTTTCCTATATTTTTACTCAGGAACACAACACTGTTTCAGAGCCTAAAAAGCTAGCATAAACAGACATGCACAGCATTGTAAAGGGTGCAAAAGTTCTGAAATTTACCTATACGAAGATTGAGAAGTCCTGGAGAAATTTCAATTCTAGGCATGCGAGCAGCAGACTCCTGGAACAATGAAGGATGAACTTCGGACAAATTTCTGGGCTCTGTCTTGGGAGTTCTTGGAGTATTCTTGACAAAAAGATAGCTTGTAAAAAGTGAAAAGGTAATTCTGAAGGCTAAATATATTGTCTGAGACATGTTAAAAAGAGGCAATCATAAGTTCCCCTTTTTCGAAGCATGGAGAAGCGTGATAGTCGTCAAAGGTTTGCTTGGGAACCAAAAAGGCATGATTGGACGTGGGTAGGTCACTTTTTTCAAGGAGGCACGAACCACTCTGAAAAATTTGGTGGGGTAATCGAAGGGTCATTTTCCTAAAGTTTATTTATTGCTGGTCATAATAAATAAACTTGGGGGGCAAATGTTATCCAAAAAGCAGGTGTGGATGATGTGGCAAATATTTTCAACATGTGGCTGACACCTGGTAAAGGTTCTGTTCGACCATCGATCAGGGATGTTCCCCCGACACGTCATTTGAGTTTTATATACGACCAGACTGCTCGTATAATCCGTATCTTTATGAGTAATCTTGCACAATTGTAATCATATCTGAGATTATTTCCATTTATACTTGATTATCCGATTAGTTAGGTAAAAATATCTTTGATTAATTCATGTAACCCACCTTGAGCCTATAAATAGAGAGAAATAGCTCAAGGGAGGGACTTTTGGCTGATTTTTGTTTATGCTTTAGAAGAGAATTTTGGCTATTATCTTTCGGTTGTATTACTAATTCCTCTAAGGCTTGTGAAACTCGAAGAACCCTAGTTCTTTGATCACTCCTTTGAGAATCAAGATCAATAATAGCTTAAGTGGACGTAGGTCATTACCAATTCTTGGGGCTGAACCACTATAAATTGTTGTGTCGTTTATTTTTCTTTCCATTAGATCTTATTCAATACTTTCCATCACTTCAAGCATTTGACTCCGGGTCAGTTGACCAAAATGAGGGTCAACACAATTAATAAAATATTTTTTAATAAATGGCATTTAAATTAAATTTGGTTGATTGCTGATAAATCTTATTTAAATTAAATTAATACTTTTCAAAATAACCTAAACTAAGTTGATTGTTGATAAATGAAATTTAAATTAACTTTGGTTAATTTTTGATAAATTTCATTTAAATTGACTTATTTATTTTTTGCAAAATTTAATTAATTCCAATTTTCGATAAATTCTAGAAAACTAATTGTGGTATTTTTGCAAATGAAATAAATTGTGGTATTTTTGCATAAATTCATAGACTTGCTCATATAGTAACATGATTAGGCCCATCCAATTATAGCATGTATGTTTGCACTATATGTGGTATTTTTGCAATTGGGCTTAGATGCATATAGTGGCCCATATGTTTGCTTAATATATGGATTTCGCTAAATAAAATATTCATAAAACGATAGGTTTTATTTAAGACCATTAGAAAATGTAAAGTTTAAATTCCTCTCTTGTGGGTGGTTCCACTTGTGAAGGCCCATTATTTATACATGACTATAGTGGGCCTAATCAATTAATAATAATTAATAAAACGAATGTTTAAATTCCAGTCTTTTGGACCTTTTATGGAAGTATGTGGGCTTTAGTGGTGGGAATGACATACTGGATCCAGCCCTCCTCCATACAAGTCCAATTGTTAAGGCCCATTTTCCTGAGTTGGACTTAATTGTATAAGTTCATTATAATAGTTAAACTTAAATATTTATTATCAACAAATTAATTCTAATTTAATTGAATTTTCTTAAATGTGACACTTTAGAATTAATAAAAAATTATAAGACTTTGGTTTTAAAATTTTAATTTTACAATTTTTTGGAGAGCCATGGTCATTAATTTTCTAAAAAATAATAAAATACTATTTTAATTTTAATAATGAGCTTATTTTAAAAATTATATTTGATCTTAACCGTTAGTTTAACAAGGTCAATAACTTAATGGGGTCTCGAGACGTTTTGATTCGTCCCCATATGGAAGGTGTTCATTAGTTATTTTGACAAGGTTAGATTTCGAAAGGTTGATAATTATAGGTCAAATTCTACTAGACTCAACCCTACAGTAACTAATAAGACTAAATCTATGATTATCGAAATCATGGGTCTAGCTCATAAAATAAGAGATTTTGTTTTCTTATTCTGATCAAATAGTAGGTTGTTAATAATGATCTCTGTGGATGCTCGAATTCCACCAAGGGAAAATATGGAGGTCTACCCTCATTAGCCTCAGGCAGTCCAAGTAACCTAATATTTTTCCCTCAACCCATGTCTCATAGGAGGCCTTAATAAAGATGCGTCAAGAGATCCGAGGGGTCACGCGAGGCCCTGCCTTGCCCCTCAGCGCGCCCACGCGAGGCCCCCGCCTCACTCCTCAGCGCGCCCACGCGAGGCCCCCGCCTCGCTCCTCAGCGCGCCCACGCGAGGCCCCCGCCTCGCTCCTCAGCGCACCCACGCGAGCCCCGTCTCGCTCCTCCGCGCGCGCCCATGTGAGGCCCAGCCTCGCTCCTCCGCGCGCCAGCCTCGCCAGGGGCCCTGCGAGGCCAATGCCTCGCCCACACATCAGCCGCGCCAAGGGGTCGCGAGGACGACATCGCGCCCTCGCCTCGCCCGCACACCCGCCGCGCCAAGGGCTCGCGAGGCCAGCGCCTCGCCCATGCACAAGCTATGCCAGGGGCTCACGAGAGACACCCCCACCTCAGCACGTCATGTCCGTGCCACTAAGAGTTGCCCACATAGTGGGCCTCGTTGGAGGGGCTTAGTCGCTCCCCGTGATAGGAGCTGGTGACGGGAAACCACTCTTGCTGTGGGTTTAACATGAGGTAAGGTCAAGAACCTATTTCACGCACCCTTAAGAATGAAGTGGGGAAGCCTCCTAGCGATTCATGCAAAGTCAGAAGGTATCAGGGTACGGACAGGGTATTTGTACCAGACAGGTAGTGGTTGTACAAATGAGGTACCTGTTGTGGTCCTCACCAGCCCATCTCTAACACCCGTACAAGGCAAGTAGTGGAGGCATAACCGGGAACAAAAGCTGAGGTGCTCCCACGAACTCTGACTATGTACCAAAGCCAACACCACTACATCTGATACCACTCTCTTGACAATGTACTTGTGTACAAATTGGTCCCATGGACCACAATGTATCAGGGGCCATTAGAGCCCCCTATAAAGGGAACCCCTCTTCTTCTTTGAGGGGAGTTGGAAAAATTACTGTAGCAGTGCACCATAGTGAATGCAAACTGATTTCACCATTTTTCTTTTGCAATTGTTCTTGGAGTTTATACTTAGATTTCTAAAGCTTTTCTTTTGATAATCTTTACTTTGCAATTTTTCTAACTTAACTTAGTTGACGAGTTCTCACTGTCAACAGTTTGGCGCCGTCTGTGGGAAGCTAAGTACCAAGCTACTGTCCTACCATTACTTCTAGCAAGAAGAAATGCCGAGACGTTCAAAGCGACTCAGGGAGCCACGAGAGGTGGAGGTCCACCTTAACGGAGTCCAGCTGAAGGCCTCCATGAAGGATCCTCCTCCACCCAGAGATGTGGAGCCCCCAAGGGACCCTGAGGATCACGAGGGTGATAGAGAGGTCCCGTCACCGCCCGTCCTGCCCGGAAAGAGTCCTCCAAGGGCACCATCGAGGAATGCCAACGAGTTTCCGCTCCCTAAACCACCAAAAGTACCGAACTCTGGCCGGCAGGACCTGGGCCCCTCGACGCGTAGACATGATAAGCATCCCCGGGTCCATTCTGTGAGCTCGAGTTCTAAATCTCGATTCTATGAAGAAGAAATACGTGAGCTGCACCGTAAGAACCAAAGGTTGGAGACCACCCTGGAGAATATGCAAGAGGTGCTGAATGGCCTATTGCAAGGTAAGTCAAGCGTGACCTTGCCCAAGAGAAAAGAGAAAGGTCGGGAGGGGGCAGAGACCACCGTTCCGGTAGACAATGGGAGGACTCGACACTCCACCAGTAACACCCCCCGAGCGAAGCAACGCGAACATCCTGAACCACCGAAGCAGGCCCAGAAACCAGAGTCGAAGACCAACGCTGCCCCTCACAACGAGGACGAGGTCACCTCTAAGAGAGCACCCTCAAATTTACGGGAGGAGCTCAACAAAAAGAGGGTGGGTAAAGGGACCACGCCCCCTATGGCGCCTCGAAAGGGCAAAGGAAAGGGGGATCTTAACCCGTCCGCTTTAAGGGACTCCCTAAGCAAGAGGAGGCAGGACCTGACACATAGATGAGGAGCCTATGAAGCAAGATCGTCACCGCCTCTGGCGATCAGGCTTTTGAGGAAGAGTTCGACCATGAGTCACCCTTCGTGAGGGAGATCCAAGCCATCCAGCTCCCTGCCAAATTTAAGGAACCCAATATGACCCCCTACGAAGGAAACACAGATCCAAAGTACCAACTGGACGCCTTCAACGACCTGATGAAGCTGAGGGGAATTAGTAGCGGAGCCAGATGCCACTGCTTTGCTGTCACATTGAAAGGACCCGCATACAAATGGTTCAAAAGACTAAGGCCGGGGTCCATCAGATCCTGGCAGCAGTTTTCTGATGAATTCCTCCAACAGCACCACGCCGTGCAGGACTACACGATGCCAGGTACTAGCCTTGCCAATGTGAAGCAAGGAGAGTCTAAAGAGCTACATTCACAGGTTCAACATGGAGGCCGCTAAAGTGGGGAGCCTGACCCGCTGGGAGTTAAAAATGGCCATTACAGACGGGGTGCGCCCGGGAAGAAAATTCTAGGACAACATGCTGAAGAGGGAAGTCACCGACCTAGATGGCTTCTACGAGAGGGCGCAGAATTACATTCATGTGGAGGATGGCCACACAAACTTAAAGCCAGGAAAGGAGGAGTCCAATGCGAAGCCCCCAGCTAATGAAGGGTCGAATGGAGCAAAGAAGAAGAGGGCGTATGAAGGGTCAAGGGGTGATCAACAGAGAAAGACCAAGCGGGGGAGCGGTCATAGGGAGACAGCTTACACTTTCAATACGAACCTAACAGATTCCAGGGAGCATATCTACCTCAACAACGAAGATCGAGTTCCCTTCAAAAATCCCCCACCAAAGAGAAAGGACCGGTCCAAAAGGGATTCCAGTAGATACTGTCAGTACCACAAGGATATCGGTCACACCACAACAGAGTGCATCCATTTAAAGGAAGAAATTGAGGAGCTCATCCACAGGGGGCACCTCGGCCGATATGTCAAGAGAGAAAGGTCGAAGCTGGAGGACGAGCCTGCGACACCGCAGGCGCAAGGGCGAGCCCAAGAGATACAGGGGGAAGTCCAAACCATTTTCGGAGGTCCAAGATTTGGGGGAGATTCTCGGAAGGGACGAGACAGGTATGCTAGGGAAGCCAGACGAAGTTCGCCACCCTGTGTCATGAGTTTGGAGCAACGAACCCCGAAAAGCTTCAAGGGAGAAAACGACTCGATCACATTCATTGAGGAGGATGCACGGGGGGTGCATTTTCCCCATAACGACCCACTGGTGTTGACAGTTCAGTTGGCGAATATGCGTGTGCATCGGGTCCTGGTGGACAATGGGAGCTCAGTGGACATCCTGTATCGCCCTGCCTTGGAAAAGATGGGACTGGGCATTCATCACTTGAAGCCCTGCCAATTTTCCCTATATGGATTCATGGGGGACTCGGTGCAACCCCTAGGGATGATTGAATTGGCACTCACCATGGGGGAGCAACCTCGGCAGACTACAGTCATGGCTAACTTTGTCGTAGTAGATTGTGCATCAGCTTTCAATGCGGTATTGGTGAGACCATCCCTAAGAGAATTGAAAGCCATGACTTCTATATATCACTTGGTTGTCAAGTTCTCAACTCCAGGAGGGGTCGCTAGTATGAAAGGAGAACAGAGAGAAACGAGGGAGTGTTACAACACCTCCCTCTGCACGCCTGTGAAACCGCGGGAACCAATGACCATGGTGTTACATGAGGCGCTACGAGTGCCCGCAGGAGCTAGACCCCCGATTCGCGGAGGAGTCAGGAGCAGAACCCGTGGATGAAGTAGAGGAGGTTATAGTAGTGGAGGAACCGTTGAGAAAACTGAAGGTAGGAAAAAGCTTGCAAAGCGACGTGAAGGAGGAGTTGATAAGGTTTTTGAAGGATAATCTGGATGTATTCACATGGAGTCACGAAGATATGGTGGGTATAGATCCCAGTGTTATGTGCCACCATTTGAATATCTCCCCTGAAGCGAGGCCCGTTAGGCAGAAGAGGCGGGCGCTGGACCCAGAGAGGTACGCAGCCTTAAAGGAAGAGGTCGACAAGCTGAAGACCAACGGGTTTATCCGCGAGTCATTTTACCCTGTATGGGTGTCGAATCCAGTACTAGACCCAAAACCGAATAGAAAATGGAGGACCTGCGTCGACTTCTCAAACCTGAATAAAGCTTGTCCTAAGGATAGCTTCCCGCTCCCGAGGATAGATCAGTTGGTAGATGCAACGGCAGGGCATGAATTACTGAGCTTCATGGATGCCTACTCTGGATACAACCAGATTCCTATGAACCCAACTGATGAAGAACATACGTCATTTATAATGGATAAAGGACTCTACTGCTATAAGGTGATGCCCTTCGGGTTGAAGAACGCGGGTGCCACCTATCAAAGGTTGGTCAATAAGATGTTCGCCAACCAGATAGGGAGGAACATGGAGGTATATGTTGACGATATTCTAGTAAAAACCAGAATGCTACAGAGCTCAACAAGGACCTTCGTGAGATGTTTGACACACTCAGGAAGTATCGAATGAAGTTGAATCCCATTAAGTGCACTTTCGGTGTATCCTCAAGAAAATTCTTGGGCTTCATGGTCAACTCCAGAGGCATCGAGGCTAATCCTGATAACATAAAGGCCCTAATAGAAATGAGCCCACCTAAGAACAAGAAGGAAGTGCAATGCCTAACGGGAAGGGTAGCGGCCCTTAATAGATTTATTTCGAGGTCAACCGACAAGTGCCTCCCCTTCTTTAACATCCTAAAAGGG
The DNA here is from genome assembly GCF_963169125.1 of Humulus lupulus. NCBI lineage: Eukaryota > Viridiplantae > Streptophyta > Magnoliopsida > Rosales > Cannabaceae > Humulus > Humulus lupulus. The sequence continues at coordinate 45,918,205 of NC_084801.1, read as the reverse complement.
AGCAAAAAGTTCGCTTGGGATGAGGAATGTGAAGAGGCATTTATTAAGCTGAAGGAGCACTTGGGGAAGCCACCCCTGTTGGTAAAACCTGAAAAAGGTGAGAAGCTATACTTATACTTGGCAGTGTCTGAACATGCCATAAGTGCGGCCTTGGTTAGAGGGGAGAAGAAACAGCAACAACCCGTGTACTATATCAGCAAGCGGTTGGTGGATGCGGAGAACCGGTACCCAGAAATTGAAAAGTTGGCCTATGCTTTAGTTGTGGCCTCGAGGAAGTTGAGATCCTACTTCCATGCTCATGCAATCGAAGTTCTCACGGATAGTCCTTTGAGACAGGTCTTGCATAAACCTGAGACCTCAGGGAGGCTGGTGAAATGGTCGATCGAGTTAAGCCAATTCGACATCGTGTATACCCCAAGAGCTTCCATCAATGGACAGGTGATGGCAGACTTCATAGTGGAGTTCACCAGTCAGCCAAATGGAGGAAGAAGTGAAGAAAGGGAGCGGTCTGTCATAGAGGAAGAACGAAGGGGTCTAGAGGAATGGAGCTTGCATGTGGACGGGGCGTCCAATGAAGGAGGGTCTGGAGCAGGTATCATGATGACGGGACCCGAAGGACACAAGATGTACTGTGCAATCCGGTTTGGGTTTGAGGCCTCCAACAACGAGGCGGAGTACGAAGCACTCCTGGCAGGCTTGCGTTTAGCCCAGGAGCTAAAGGTGACACGCCTTCATATTTTTAGCGACTCACAATTGGTGGTGTACCAGGTGAAAGGAGAATATCAGGCGAGAGGTCCCAAGATGGCTGCATATTTGGAAAGGGTGAAAAGCTATCTGGGACAGTTGGTAGCATATAGCATAGAGCAGATCCCAAGAGAGAGGAATTCCCATGCCTATGCCCTCGCAAAACTGGCTTCCACTAAGGATGGGGATATCTTGGAGTCGATACCCATGGAGTACTTACCTAGACCCAGCATCATAAGCTCGGACATACACATGGTTAGTGTTCCAAAAGAGTCGTGGGCTGAGTCGATTAAGAGATACCTGGAGGAAGGAACCTTGCCTGTGGACAAGAAAGAGGCCCGAAGGTTGGTGTATAAGGCAGCTAGGTACACCTTGGTAGACGGGGTTCTATACAAGAGAGGGTTCTCGATGCCACTTCTGCGATGTGTAGAGAAGGAGGAGGCGCTAAAAGTACTGCATGAGATACATGAAGGTAAGTGTGGTAACCATGAGAGCGGACCCTCCACGGCTAGGAAGGCCATAAGACAAGGGTACTACTGGCCCTCCATGGAGAAATATGAAAATGACTTTGCCAAGAAATGCGACAAATGCCAGAGGCACGCAAACTACACTTGGAGGCCCCCAAGTGAGTTAACTAGCATGACCAGCCCCTGGCCCTTCGCTATCTGGGGGATTGACTTGATCGGAGCCCTTCACGTGGGTAAGGGAGGAGTGAAGTACGCAGTGGTAGCTGTGGACTACTTCACCAAGTGGGTTGAAGCGGAACCCCTCGTGAAGATAACAGCCAAGCATATCACCTCATTCGTCAACAAATTCATTGTCAGTAGATACGAAGTGCCCTACAAAATTATCTCTGACAACGACACCCACTTTGAGGGGGGAGCCTTTGAGGAATATTGTAGGGGAAGAGGGATAAAGAGAAGTTTCTCAGCAGTAGTGCACCCACAGGCCAATGGGCAGGTGGAGGCCATTAACAGAGTTCTTAAAAAGAACTTGAAAACCAAGCTAGAGAAGATGAAGGGAGCCTGGGTGGAGGAGCTGCCAAATGTGCTATGGGCCTACAAAACCACCCCGCGCACGACCACTGAAGAGTCCCCATTCTCCTTAGCATACGGGTGTGAGGCTGTCCTCCCAATTGAGATGCAGGTTAGTTCCTTCAGGATACAGGCGTACGGGGACGAGGCCAATTGCGTAGCTTTGGCTGAGAGCTTGGATATGCTAGAAGAAAAAAGGGAAAAAGCACAAATGAGAATGGCGGTATACCAGCAGCGCGCAGCAAGGTATTACAACTCGAGGGTGCGAGAGAGAACTTTCAGAGTTGGCGACCTGGTGCTAAGAAAGGTACTCCCCAACACGCGAGACCCAGGGGCGGGGGTGCTAGGGGCGAACTGAGTTGCTCAGTGCATACCCCCGAACACTTATAAGCTGGCGCGCATGGACGACACCGTCATACCTCGAGCATGGAATGCGGAGCACCTTAGGAAGTACTACCAGTGAGGCGCCCACACCCAATGCTAGAAGTATCGGTTTTCAGCGTGTTGCATGTTATCTTAGCTTGGTAGACAAAAATCAAAGAGGTTACTTAGATAACCTCCCAAGTAGGTGTAAGTTCCTTTTTTATGTAAGTCTTATATGTATCGTTGTAACCTGAATTCTATGAATGAAACTGGTCACATCTTCGCATGCTATTTTTTCTACCTTATGTGGGCATCAACCAAAGTGCCTACCAAAGTAAACTTCACCAGACACTTGGGGGGGGGGGGGGGGCAATAGTGGCCCGTGAAGATAAAGCATACAGCAGACAGGAGGATCCAAAAAAGGACCCCTTGCACCAGGATCCTAAAAAGGACCCTCTATCAGGAGGATCCTAAAAAGGACCCTATGCACTAGGAGGATCCTAAAAAGGACCCTCTATCAGGAGGACCCTAAAAGGGACCATGATCCTAAAAAGGACCCTCTAACAGGGGATCCCAAAAGGACCCCTTTTATCAGGGCCTTAAGCGAAGTCCTTATATATATAAAACAGGGAGAGGACCTTACAAGGCATCCCTTTGGGTCACAAGGATTAGCTACCCTTGTGAACATCAAGGAGGCCAAAGGGTCTTACAAAAAAAAAAAAAAACAACAACAACACACTTCCAAATAAAGGTAGATGCTCCCACAAGAGGAAAGACCTTAGAGAGAGCACCCACCAATAAGCCTAGAGCGGCCACAAAGCTGTCTAGCCAAAAAGGGTCCTAAAAGAGACCCTTGAAAAAATAGTACTATGAATAACGACGAGAAGGACGCTTCTCGCAAAAAATAATAAGCGCGCGCAAGAATATATAAAAGGATAGCTAGAACCCAAGGGGTCAAAATATCGTTATAGAAGTAATCAAGAGGCACCAAAAAAGGTCCCAGTGAACCCTTTCACAAGGGCTCCAAAGGACCTCTAGCCTGGTAAATAAAAAAGGGGAACCTACCAAACCCCATCATACAGGCTCAAAAAGACCTCAAACGCAGAAGAATAAGAGATAAATAACCACACATGTATATATATATATATTGAAAAAGGAGTCTTGTTAACATGAAAAGATTCACAAAATAAAAATAATAACAATAATATTACAAAGGCTCAAGTTGAGCATATGCCCACAGCGGGATAGTTAACAGAAATGAGGATATGACGACCTCAGGGCCTCCTGCCACGGGCGCTCCACACAGACGCTCGAGGAACGGCATGCTCGCCGAAAGAAGAAAAATCAAAGTTGGGATCTTGCCTCCACACACCATAAAGGGCGCGGTCTATGGACCTGTACTCGATAGCTGTCTTATCCGACTCTAAGGAAGCAATTCTCTCCTGCGACGTGGCTACTTCGGCCCTAGCAACCTCGAGTTTGGCCACTAAATAAGTGACTCTCTCCTGCAATGCAAGCGCGATAGCCTTGGTCCCCTGGAGTTCGCTCTCTAGGCTGATGACCTTGTTCTGCAGCATCGTGGCTTTGGCAACCACCTTCAACTTCCTTTTTGACGAGAAAGAAAGTTTGGTCCAAACCCTTTTTAGTTCAGTCTGGGTGTCCTCAAGATCTTTCTCGAGCTCCTCGACCCGGGCAATGAGACGATCCCTCTCAGCACTTGACGCGGAGAGATTGTTAGCCGAGTCGGCAAACCGCTGAGCCACAATATGGGCCTGCACAAGAAAGTTAACAACGTAAATAATAAGTAACAAAAAAAATGTATGTACATCTATATATAATAGGGCAGACACAAGACGCATGAACTCACCCAAGCAGTGGTGCGCCTTAGATTTTCCCTAAGGTCTGACAGAGCAAAACTCCCAAGATTGTTCCAGTCAGATCTAGGGAGGTATGAGGCGATTTGGGTGAACCGCCGCCCGTAAGAGGTCGCCATACGATTCACTCAGGGCGCCCCATCCAGGCCAGGGGAACCTGGCTGGGTAAGGACAGACGACCCGCTCGCTGAAACGGGAGGGGGTGCAGAAAAAGTGGAAAAGTGAGGCCCCGGTAGATCAGAGGGGGGCGCTGGAAGATTGGAAAAGTAAGCCCCCGATGGACCAGGGTCGAGGGGAGCCTGAGTGAAAGCATCATAGCCCTCACGGTCGGGGCAAACAAAACACCCCGGTACGGCATGCTGGTCTTGAGATTGGGAGGCTATGTCCTGGTCATAAAAGGCATAAGGAGGGCATCCCCCAGGAGACGAAGACAGCTGGTGAGGTCCCCCGCGATCAAGGGGGGCTTCCTCCGGCTCATCCTCAGCCTCACCTTCGTCTGGGCAAGGTTCGGCCGACACCGCCTTCATCTTCTCGGACCCAGGGATGGTCCACAGCAACTTAGGGTCTGAGACTTGGGATAGTTTATGGAGATTCAGATTTTCCACGATGAATAAGAACGCCGCCTTTTTCAGGGCGGGGTCAGCATTAATGAGGTCCATCACGGTGTCCGCCTCCGACCCAACGACCAAGGGAACGACAAATTGCTCTGCATGACCCACGCCATTGTCAAAACAAACATAAGTATAAAACAGTAAGTTCCAATAAAAAGAAAAGGAGGCTCAGGGTACCTACTAGGGGTGGCGCAGAAGTCCTCACGGACAGAGAGAGGGCTCTTTACAAAGAAAATTTTTCGCTTCCAGGACCCCGGATTGGACACTGAGCCCTCTATCAAAGGGACCTCATTATTGGCCTTTTGCAAATAGTAAAAGCCCTTGGACTTGGGAGAGGGCATGAGGTTATACAAGAAGTGCACCTCTAGTGCCGTAGGGGCACGTTTGGCAAGTACCGTGAACACAATGAAAAGGCAGCTCAAAGTCAGCCAACCAATGGGCAGCCAGCTGAAGTGGAGCAAGGTCAAAGCAATTGAGGACCGCAACAAAGAACGGGTGTAACGGGATGGTACCACCCGCCTTCAGGATGTGCTCACTAAGGGCCACGAAGCCGGTGTAGGGCGGTCAGCCCGGCATGTCTCCAAAGGAGCGTATAAAGCGTACTCCGGAGGAACGCGATAGTGCTTTTATTTTCTAACACATGTGACACCAGTTCGGATGCCAGTAAGGGAGCATTGTCCGGTTCATTGGTAGATACCTGTCGTCATGCCCTCAGCATATCTGCAAAACCAAAAGAAAAAGGTGAGGAAGAAATAGAACACTTGACCCTCCATTTTCTCTTCCTAGCAAGAGCCTTCCACCAGGGGACCAGCTGCGGAAGCACTAAGCTAGGGAAGATCAAAATTAAGGGCTGAGGAGAAGCAGAAGCAGCCCCATGACAGTCATCAGGCGAGGATGGGCTGGAGGGCTCAGGCGGAAGGTGTCCCTCCATAAACTCCAACTCCCTCTGCAACTCTAAAAGGGTCACCCTAAGGCTCGCTACGTGGTCACTAAGGTCAGGGGGAAAGGTGCTCCGTCTCCTCTCAACGCTGAGTCAATTTCACTCTCCACCACCCAAATTTTACGCCTAAGTTTAGCCATGTGCTCAAGGTGATGGATACGGGCCTGCCTTAAGGAGTCATAGTCTTGGTAAGGGTTTTCCTCAGGGGACTCTGAGTCTGAGGACAGGTCAACAAACTCAACCCCCGGAGGTATGTCGAACGGACTGTCACTGGCCATGAGACCTCGTCCCGAAAGAAGAAAGGGGTTCACGTATAAATGAGGGGATGGCTACAAAACACAAAGGAATTGGCTTAAAACCTCTAGATGCAAACGCCCTAAATGATCCACTACAGGGTATAAAAAAGAGGGGCATACAACTGGGCAAACTCATGGCAAGCTCAGGCCAAGGTACCCCATCCCGAGTAATGCTAATTTGGACCCAATGAACATGAGGGAAAAAGAAAATATACCTCAAGCAGGTAAAATGGAGCGCTGTCGTGGTCAAAAGGAGGTCGAGGGCCAAAAGCACCAAATGGTCGAAAATACGCGTCTGCAAAAATAGACAGAGAAGATGCGTTAGCCTTCAAATATATGAAGGGACATAAATAGAACAAAAATTAGCTCATTTAAAAATAAAAATAAAAAAGAAGAGGAGAAAAACTATAGCAAAAGTGGGTTGTGGGGGATTGAACCCCTTACCTCTTGGAAGGAGCAAGGGTCTAGGTACCACTAAGCTAAGGAAGTAAGGTGTAAATAATGAGCCTTGCATGGAGGCCTATTTATAAGAATTAAAAAGATGAGTCTACCAAAGCACCTAAAGGTCCTCTCCTAGACTGGGAGGTAAGTGTGGATGCTCGAATTCCACCAAGGGAAAATATGGAGGTCTACCCTCATTAGCCTCAGGCAGTCCAAGTAACCCAATATTTTTCCCTCAACCCATGTCTCATAGGAGGCCTTAATAAAGATGCGTCAGGAGATCTGAGGGGTCACGCGAGGCCCAGCCTCGCTCGGCCCTGCGCGCTGAGCCGTGCCACGCGAGGCCCCGCCTTGCCCCTCAGCGCCCCCATGTGAGGCCCAGCCTCGCTCCTTCGTGCACACCCACGCGAGGCCCAGCTTCGCTCCTCCACGCGCGCCCATGCGAGGCCACCGCCTCGCTCCTCAGCGTGCCCACACAAGGCCCCCGCCTCGCTCCTCAGTTCGCCCACGCGAGCCCCGCCTCACTCCTCTGCGCGCCAGCCACGCCAGGGGCCCTGCGAGGCCAACGCCTCGCCCACACATCAGCTGTGCCAGGGGGTCACGAGGCCGACACCGCGCCCTCACCTCGCCCGCGCACTCGCCGCGCCAAGGGCTCGCGAGGCCAGCGTCTCGCCCATGCACAACCTGTGCCAGGGGCTCGCGAGAGACACCCCCACCTCAGCACGTCATGTCCGTGCCACTAAGAGTTGCCCACATAGTGGGCCTCGTTGGAGGGGCTTAGTCGCTCCTCGTGATAGGATCTGGTGACGGGACACCACTCTTGCTGTGGGTCTAACATGAGGTAAGGTCAAGAACCTATTTCACGCACCCTTAAGAATAAAGTGGGGAAGCCTCCTAGCGATTCATGCAAAGTCAGAAGGAATCAGGGTACGGACAGGGTATTCATACAAGACAGGTAGTGGTCGTACAAATGAGGTACCTGTTGTGGTCCTCACCAGCCCATCTCTGACACCCGTACAAGGCAAGTGGTGGAGGCATAACCGGGTACAAAAGCTGAGGTGCTCCCACGAACTCTGACCATGTACCAAAGCCAACACCACTACATCTGATACCACTCTCCTAATATTGTACTTGTGTACAAATTGGTCCCATTGACCACAATGTATTAGGGGCCATTAGAGCCCCCTATAAAGGGAACCCCTCTTCTTCTTTGAGGGGGGTTGGAAAAATTACTGTAGCAGTGCACCATAGTGAATGCAAACTGATTTCACCATTTTTCTTCTGCAATTGTTCTTGGAGTTTATACTTAGATTTCTAAAGCTTTTCTTTTGATAATCTTTACATTGCAATTTTTCTAACTTAACTTAGTTGACGAGTTCTCACCGTCAACAATCTCCATTATTAAATGAATTTACAACTCTATTAAACTAATGATATTTATTTTTACTCTCGCCAACTAGGACAACAATATCATAGAATAGTGAAAAACCTAAAGAAATAGAGATATGATTATTTTGGTATTTTTTTTCGTATATTACATATTTATGGTATATGTTGTGCTTTTTCTTGAAATTAGAGTGAATATAAGTTTTATAGAGAAAATTTGATTGATTTCTATTTTATTGATAATATGTGGTATCATTATGGTTGTGTCTACTCCCATCCTTTCTCACCTTTCGATGGAGAAACTCACTGGAGAAAACTTCCTTAAGCGAAAGCAGAATATCAACATAGTGTTGATTGGTGACAACGCCAAGTTCGTCGTGACTGAGGAATCCCTGGAAGTTCCTGCTGAAGGAGCTACCCAGACTATTAGAGACAAATATGAGTGTTGGCAGGCGGATAATAACAAGGCATGGTACTACATATTGACTAGTATGGTCGACACTCTCAAGACAAGAGAATGTTAGATGACCTACGAAATCATGGATCAGCTCCAAGACATGTTCGGTGCAAAGTCTGTGCAGACTTGTTTTGAGGCCACCAAGAAATATTCCCATGCTCGAATGGTATCGTCTCAACACGTTCGTGATCACCTAATCAAGATGACCAACTACTTTCAGAAAGTTGAACTGCACGGAGCCATAATAGATGGGGAGACTCAAGTTGGCTTAATCCTCAACAGTCTCTCTCCAGCTTTCCTGTCGCTCACCACCAACTATGTGATGAATAAACTCAACTATGGTCTGACACAGCTCATGAACGAGCTTTAGAATTTTGAGTCTATCATGGGTGAGTCTAGTAAGGGAGGAGAAAAGAAGACTACTGCTACTACTACAGATCTAGCTAAGGCTGAAGCTAACCTGGCTTCATCTTCAAAAGCTGGAAACAAGAGGAAAGGTGGACAAAACACCAACCCCAAGCCTGCAAAGGCTGAAAAGACAAGTGCACAAATTCCTAAGGGGAAGAAAAAGAAAACAAGAAAGGTAAAGGTAAATGCTTTCACCGCAAAGAGAAGGGGCATTAGAAATAGGATCGCCCCAAGTTTTTAGCAGGGGAAAACAAAGGTAATGATTATAGTTCATTTATCTTAGAAACATGTATTTTAGAGAATGATAAATCTATTTGGATTATTGATTCTAGATCTACCAACCATATTTGTAACTCTTTACAACTTATTGCATTGTGGGAGGAAGAGGATAAAGGCAGCTTAAAACTTAGAGTTAGGAACAGAGCGTTCGTTACGATCCAAGCTAGAGGAATAACTCGCCTGAAGTTCAGAAATGAATATTTAATTTTGCATGATGGATTTTTTATTCTGGATTTTAGTAGAAATTTAATTTCAATTTCCATGTTGCAATTAGAACAATTTGTTATGATTTTCACAAGTTCTAATATATCTATTTCTTTCAATGGATCACAATTGTGTATTGCATGTTTGGAAAACGGGCTTTATAATCTGCGACCTAATGAACCCCTCACACTTAATAATTGTTTATTTAAAGTAGTTAAACCTAGGACCAATAAACGTAAAAATATCGATAACGATAACATGACGTATTTATGGCACTTGAGACTAGGTCACATTTGCTATGATAGAATTCAAAGACTTACAAAGGAGTCTCCTCGAGCATGTAGCTAATCATATTTATAGTGACGTAATCACAGTGGAATATAAATATGATTATATGTTCAAAATAAGTTAGTCCTAAGATTAGTCAGTGCAAAGGATTTATGTTGACCTGCCAATCTATGATATGATCTACTTACACATTGTAGTGTTATGTTCTTTCCAAATGATTAGCAAAGTAGATAAGATCAAATGTATTTGTTACATCGGACTGGACCGATATTGACAATGGATAGGATAAGTAAACATATCGTTATTATCTATTCTAGTCATATCATATAGTTGACCATAGGTCAATTCAATCTCAATTCTAAGTGGTTAGTATTCTAACTGATTGTATTATTTCAGTTCTTTGACTTATTCGTTACCAGCTTTCCCTACGGACTAGCTATTGGTATTAAATGATCAAATCAAAGGTACGTAGTGGAATATATGGACTCATTTTAATAAATATTAATACCAGCCAGGATCGTACACATATATAAATATTAAATTACATACAAATAGATCAGGAATTACCTTTTGTAGCCTATCAAGTGTCCATGAGTCTTTTTGTATAAATCAACGATCTTCCTATCCACTGTTCTGAAATCTCACACCCTAATCTTCCAGGCCAATCCTCAAACAAACAAGGACGTTTGTGAGAACGTAGGATTCAAAAGGTTGATTTATGTGACTCCCTAGATGTACTCAACACATGAGATCTAGAGAGTTTTGACAAAGAGAAGCTTTAGAATAGATTTTAGGTTTTGAGAAAAACTATCGCTTTAGAGAGAGAGCCTGTATATTTATTATTCAAAATAATAATCAAGCCTTTTTTGAAAGTTACGTACTATCAGACTTATAAAGATATTCAATCTAATTAAATAATCGTTATTTAATTAAAATATAATTCAAATTAAAACTGATTAGATATTTTCATTTAATTATTTATTTTAATCATATTTAAAAAGAATAATTAAATAACTGATTAAACAAACTTATTTGAAATATCCCTGAGTTAGGTGCACACACTTTACTGTACAATGTGTGTGGCCCAGCACTATTAGGGTTTCCCTAATTTTCTCATTTATTTATTTAATCAACCTTTAAGATAATATATTTATCCCAACATAAATATCAGTTAATTCAAAATTAACTTTCTTAAAATATCAGTTTTAAATTAAATAAATATCATATTATAAATAAGATATTTATTATTCTCTCTTTATATTAATGCAAACAAGATTTATATTAATTTTAACTTACAGTTTTTCAAAATAAAAACTATATAGTTAAATAATTAATTAATTCACAATTATTCAATTACCCATAATTATCACATAATTATTTCCTTGCCCTGGAAAATTAATTCCTTTGCAATTTGATCATTTCTCTTTACAAATCTTTCTTTTGACATCCTTACCCTTGATAGAGTAGGACAAAGGTGATCTGGGGACTTGGACCTATAATACGAAACTCTAATAAACCAGATTATTAATTAAACTCTTTAATTTAATAATCTTATTTATTAATTCCATGAGTACTCCACCATAAATATGGAATTGCACTCTAAGTATTTATAGAATTATATTTACAAAGTTTTCTCTAGTAGTCCATTGATATAATCAATATATGTAGTTCTGTCTTGCATTATTGGTTCGTTAATTAGAGTTGGTCAAAATTACCGTTTTACTCTTCTAATTACCTCTTGATCCTTAAGTACCATTAATTTACTAGCAAATAATTAATCTATAATCTAATTATAGATTTGAGCCCAATAACTAATAAGTTCTAGAATTAACCCTTAAGGGAACCAATATTCAATTTGTTAGGAAAGCATGGATTCCAATGTTGCAATTCATGTTCCCAACTATCCATGATATTGAATCTCCAAAACAAAAGTCATTAGCCACATTATTCTAAGAGACCTTAACAAGTGAATCAAAAGATCCAATAAACATAAACAGGAGTTCATGAATACTCAGAATTTAGACTGATCTACAAACGATCATCTATTATGAAATGCTTTATGGAATAATCAAGCCTCTAGGTATTTTCTAGCCAAGTGCTCTAATGGATAGAAAAGTTGTGTCTTACAAGTGAGCAATATGCTCATATTTATAGAGTTTAGAGACACCCTTTGAATTTCAAATTCCACCGACCCCTATGGCTATTACCAATGATTGATTGGATGTTTATGGAATTAAAAATGAGATTGGGAATTATTTGGATTTTTGGAGCCATTCAAAAAGGTTGGAAAAAACTAAAAATAATTTGTCAGTTAAGCACCTATGGCCGTCGCCAGGAGCATTAGTCACCCCTACCACTGGTCTCTGTTCCCTAGGCCGCGCTACCAGCATCTTGTGGCCGCGACCACTGACCAATTTCAGCACACAAAAATGTGCTGTTTTTCCAAACGGTTTCAATCCACTCTCAATTGATTTTGTAACCTCCAAAACACATTATTGGGGTTAAAATCATATCTCTAATAGTAATTTCACATATGGCTTTAAGAAATTCATCTCAATATGGTGTAACATCAAATCTACACAATAATGGGAAATATTTGGAAGTTACAAATTTGTGACTGAATTTGTAACACCAAATATGTTACATATTTGGATATTCACACATATCTAAATATTGTAACTCTCTATTATATGTTACAATATATGACAATGTTTGTCACATTTATTTATTCTAAAACATTATATTATAAAATAATATAATATTACATTATATTATAAAATAATATAACATTAGGAACTAGAGGGAATGGTGGTAATTGACCAAAGTGCCCTTGTGAGCATTGGAGAGGAAAAATTGAGTTTAGTATGTTTAGGTCTTTTAGATAAACCTTGGCCTGACTCAGCTAGTTTGGAAAGCTGTGGAAAATAAGGAAAACACTTAGAAAAAAAGCTCTCACTCTCTCTCTCTCCCTCCTTGGTGACTTGAGAATTTAGAAGTATTTGAGGAAACAAAGCTTAGGAATTGAAGGTTTGGTGTCTATGATCAAGCAAGGAGTAACTTGGGGCCATAGATAATCTATTGGAGGAAAGGATTTGTTCTGTTTGTGAATTTAATTTTTGGTGGTTTAAGTTTTGTTAGAATTTTAAACCTTGATGGGTTTTGAGTTTGGGTTTGGATTTAAGTTGATTATTGGGATTCTAAGGATGCATATGTTGTGTAATAATGCTTTTGGGACTCAGTTGGGACTTTGGGGAAACCTTGGGGTGATTTTGGAAGGTTTGTGTTTGGAGAAAACGCAAGAAAAACCCAGTTTTTCTGGGTTCGTGAAGGAGCACCGTGGCGTTGTTCTTTTGAGCTGCGACGCAGGGGTGTTCCAGGGCAGAAAGCCCTGGCTGTGTGCCATGATGCTTGGGGGGGCTATGCTACAGCACTAGGCTAAACTCTAGGATCCCCAAAATCCATTTTTTATGGTTTTTGCCCAGGGGCTCGGGAGACGATTGCACCACCCCATTTGATGGAATGGGAGGTCCCGAGAGCACGGGATTGGTCCCAGGATTTGTTTATGGAATCAAATATTGATAAGATATTATCTATTGGTTGTGACTAGTTATCGCTAAGGCTCAGGATAGGATCGTTCTCAGGGGTCATGCTTGCTTGCTTATTTGCTTGTGCTTGGACCAAAGGTAAGAAAATTGAACCCGATGCGTGAGATACGTGATTAGGGCTTGGTCCTGTTGTTGAATGTAATATGATTAGGGCTTGGCCCCATTGTTGAATGTATTATGATTAGGGCTCGGCCCAGCTATCAAATGTATTATGATTAGGGCTTGACCCAGCTATCAAATGTATTATGATTAGGGCTCAGCCTAGCCATTAAATGTAATATGATTGGAGCTTGGGCCAACTGTTAAATGTACAAATTTAAATGTAATATGATTGGGACTTAGCCCAACTGTTAAATGTAAACATGATTTGGGCTCAAGCGCAGCTAACAAACATAATTATAATTATTCATGTGTATACCTGTTGATAACTCTATGATTTAGAGTTATTTTTATTAACTTTGAACTTGAATTTTGGGTGAAAAGAGTAATGAGTGTGATGTTATTTGTAAGTTTGTTTAGTTTTTACCTTTCTTCTCTAGTTAGTGTGTTAATGCAAGAGTCTTGTGATTTGTTGGTAGTAATTGTAATTATTTATGTAAATCTTTGTGTTTTGTCATTCAGGAAAGAAACCTTCAAAGCGTCAAGGGAAATTAAAGGAATCAAGAGACAAAAGGGGACAAAAAGGGAGCATTGCTGCTCGGATGCTGTAGGCCAGACTTGTAGCAATTCTGGGAAAAAGAAGACTGACGTGGACAAAAGCCAGCTGATTTTATTTACTGACCTCAGCGCCTATGTGGCACCCATTTTTAGTGAATGAAGTTAGCTGGCTGAGGTGGCAAGAGGAAATGGACCAAAGATGAAGTGGGGTTTTCTAATTAGGGTAAAAGGATGGTACCCAAAAGGGGAGGCAGCCGTAATATACACCAGAAAAGGGAGAGAGGAAATAGGACAGAAAAAAATCTTTCAGCAAGAAGAGTACAGAGAACAAAACCAGAGAAATACACACAGAAAAAAGCATTACCTACAAGAGGAGAATCACGACCAAGGAAGGAGGAGGACTCTAGAACCCGATTCTACTATTCTCTTTCTTCTATATTTCCTTTTCTGTAGTGTATAATCTTGATACTATAATTTGTGAACTGAATATTGGTTATGGATGAACAATTTCTGTTTTGGATTGTAATTTTCAGTTTAGACATGAACTAATCACCTTGAGATTTGGGTGGCTATGAACCTTATGTGATGAAGTATTAATGCAATGCATGAGTTTAGTAATTTGCCTTTGTTCATTCAAGTGAAATTAATGTTTAACGATTGTTGATTGCTGGCCATAACTAACAATTAAACTAGCTAGATCTGATTTTGGAAGGAATCTATCTAGTGGAATCAACTTGAATGATGCAAGAGAAATGCCATGTTTAGGTAGTTCTTAGTAGTGAAATAGGAATATTTTGCTACCTTGTATAACCTGAGATTTGGTGAATAAATGCATGTTTTACAACCTGATTTGATATAGGAATGTGTTGAATTAAGTTGTGGAATTATATCAGTAGGTTTTGGAAAAAGCTTACTGGCTTAGTGTGAAATCTGTTAACTCTGTGCATAATTGCTGAGCGATTGCTATAACAACTGGGCAGATTAACATAGGGGGAAATAGCCATCCAAATCTAATTGTTCACATAGATCTTCTCTCAATTAATTTTTCTGAGTTCTTCATTTTATTTTAGATTAAAATACGTATACCCATTTAATTTTAGATTCATACTCCAATCATGTTCTTAATTTTGTTATCTTATTGTTAAATTGTTCTTTAGTTGAATTTTACATTTATTTAGTTTAAAATCCCTGTGGAGACGATACTCATTTACAGTTTACTACTTGTGCGGCTACGTATACTTGCGTATTTTAATTGCTATAATTTTTGCAACAAGTTTTTGGCGCCGTTGCCGGGGATTTTAAAATTAAATTCTGTTTTATCAACTATTTGACAATTTATTTTCATTGTTTTTAACCTTGTTGGTTCGGGTTGTGCAATCTCAGGTACCTACAGTGTATGAACCAGCAAGAGGACAGTGAACTTGCTCCTATTGATCCCGAGATCGAACGAACTTTCAGAAAAAGGAGAAAGGATCAAAAGGCTAAAAGCCGAGGCACTATGGCTGAACATGTTGATGATGAGGGGGATGGCCAGCAAGTCACTAATCCCATTGTTTTGGCGGATGACAGAGCCAGAGCAATACGGGAATACGCTGCCCCCATGTTTAATGAGCTAAATCCAGGCATTGTGAGGCCAGAAATCCAAGCAGCTCAATTCGAGCTCAAGCCAGTGATGTTTCAAATGCTCCAAACTGTGGGGCAGTTCAGCGGGATGCCAACGGAGGATCCTCATCTCCACCTTCGTTCATTCTTGGAGGTGAGCGATTCCTTTAAGCTTCAAGGAGTGAGTGAAGAAGCATTAAGGCTGAAGCTATTTCCATTCTCATTAAGAGACCGAGCTAGATCATGGCTCAACACTTTGCCTCCTGATTCTGTCACAAATTGGAATGATCTTGCTGAAAAGTTTCTGCGCAAATATTTCCCTCCCACCAGAAATGCAAAATTTCGGAGCGAAATCATGTCGTTCCAGCAGCTTGAAGATGAATCAACCAGTGATGCATGGGAGAGATTTAAGGAGCTTTTGCGGAAGTGTCCACACCACGGCATCCCGCATTGTATACAGATGGAAACCTTCTATAATGGCCTCAATGCAGCTTCTAGAATGGTGTTAGATGCCTCGGCTAATGGTGCTATCTTGTCCAAGTCTTATAATGAAGCATTTGAAATTTTGGAGAGAATTGCAAGCAACAATTATCAATGGTCCAACACGAGAGCTCCGCAAAGTAGAAAAGTGGCGGGGGTTCTGGAAGTAGATGCGTTGACTGCTCTGACAGCCCAAATGGCTTCCATGACTAATATTCTGAAAAATATGAGTTTGGGGAACAACATTCAGCCAGTTGCTGCTATTCAAAGTGGAGACATTTCCTGTGTATATTGTGGAGATGGGCACATGTTTGAAAATTGCCCTTCCAACCCAGCAGCAGTTTGTTATGTGGGAAACCAGAATTTTAACCGAAACAGTGGCCCATACTCAAATTCGTACAACCCAGCTTGGAGGAAACATCCGAATCTATCTTGGGGGGGTCAAGGAGCAAGTTCCAGCAGTGTACCAGCACAAGGGAAGCAAGCTTATCCACCAGGTTTTTCTCAGCAGCCAAGGGCTCCACAACCGCAACACCCTCAAGGCTCTCAATCCAATTCTTTGGAGAGTCTAATGAGGGACTATATGGCAAAGAATGATGCAGTGATACAAAGTCAGGCAGCATCCCTTCGTAATCTTGAAATGCAGTTGGGGCAATTAGCCAATGATCTGAAAAATAGGCCTCAAGGTTCTTTGCCTAGTGACACGGAGAATCCAAGGAGGGATGGGAAGGAACATTGCAAGGCTATCAATCTAAGGAGTGGAAAAATTCTGGAAAATTCTGAGGAGGAAATAAAGGGCAGTGGGGAGCCCACTTCAATCCAAACTGAAGGTGAATCTAGTAAAAAACCAGCAAAAGAAGTTACTGAAACTGGCCCAGTTGATACAGCATCGGGTCAGCAATCTGTTCCAGTGAAATCTGCACCAAAGCCACCCCCACCATTTCCTCAGCGATTTCGTAAACAGCAGCAAGATGGGCAGTTCAGGAAGTTTCTGGATGTGTTAAAGCAGCTTCATATTAACATTCCCTTGGTGGAAGCCTTGGAGCAAATGCCAAACTATGTCAAATTTTTGAAAGATATTTTGACGAAAAAGAGAAGGCTGGGGGAGTTCGAAACTGTTGCTCTTACAGAGGGTTGCAGCGCTATGCTGAAGAGTAAAATCCCTCCAAAATTGAAGGACCCTGGCAGTTTTACGATCCCTTGTTCTATTGGGGGACGGGATGTTGGAAGGGCATTGTGTGATTTGGGCGCTAGCATTAATCTTATGCCGATGTCGATTTTTAAGAAGCTTGGTATTGGTGAAGCGAGGCCTACAACTGTTACATTGCAGCTGGCGGATAGATCTATGGACCATCCTGAAGGAAAAATTGAGGATGTTTTAGTGCAGGTTGACAAATTTATTTTCCCAGCCGACTTTATTATCTTGGATTATGAAGCTGACAGAGAAGTGCCAATTATATTGGGGCGGCCGTTCCTTGCTACGGGGCGAACATTAATTGATGTACAGAATGGGGAACTCACTATGAGAGTCAATGATCAGCAAGTTACATTCAGTGTATTCAAGGCTATGAAATTTCCTGATGAAATCGAAGAATGTTCAAGTGTGGATGTGATTGAGACGCTTGTGGCTGAGCAGTTTAATACGAAGGTTGATATGGCTGAGTTGGGAGTTCAGATTTTTGAAGATTCTGAAGATTCTAGCAGCGAAGAAGAACCTCAAGTTACTTGGGTAGACTCATGTAAACCAGCCAGAAAATTCAGTAAATATTTTGAAGCATTAAATCTGCCTGAAGGACATTTTAAGCCGCCAAAACCGTCCATTCAAGAACCACCTCAATTAGAATTAAAGCCGCTGCCCAGCCATTTAAAATATGCTTATTTGAGGGACAATGACACACTTCCAGTAATTATCTCTTCCTGTTTAGAGGCTGATGCTGAGGGGTCTTTGCTGGAGTTATTGAGAAGACATAAGAAGGCTATCGGCTGGACTATGGCTGATATACAAGGAATTAGCCCAGCTTTGTGCATGCATAAAATCTTGTTGGAATCTGGCTGTAGCAACTCTGTGGAGCAGCAAAGGAGGTTAAATCCAGTGATGAAAGATGTAGTCCGAAAAGAAGTAATCAAGTGGCTAGACTATGGTATTATCTACCCTATTTCAGACAGCTCATGGGTAAGCCCAGTGCAGTGCGTGCCTAAAAAGGGAGGGGTTACAGTGGTGACAAATGATAACAACGAGTTGATTCCTACTCGAACAGTGACCGGTTGGAGAGTGTGTATGGATTACAGGAAACTTAACAAAGCCACACGAAAGGATCATTTTCCGCTGCCGTTTATTGATCAAATGTTAGACCGCTTGGCTGGGAAAGAATTTTTCTGTTTTCTCGATGGTTATTCAGGTTATATCCAGATTTCCATAGCCCCGAAAGACCAGGACAAAACCACATTCACATGCCCCTACGGGACGTTCGCCTTTAGACGTATGCCATTTGGTTTATGTAACGCACCAGCCACCTTTCAAAGGTGCATGATGGCAATCTTTTCGGACATGGCAGAGAATATTTTGGAGATTTTTATGGACGATTTTTCAGTCTATGGCGATTCTTTTGTGAGCTGTCTAACTAATTTGGAGAAGGTTTTGGCAAGGTGTGAAGAAACCCATTTGGTACTAAATTGGGAAAAGTGCCATTTTATGGTGCAGGAAGGTATCGTGTTGGGTCACAAAGTGTCTAAAAAGGGGATTGAAGTCGATAAGGCAAAGATGGAAGTGATTGAGAAGTTACCAGCCCCAACTACAGTAAAAGGGATAAGGATTTTTCTGGGGCACGCTGGTTTCTATAGGCGTTTTATCAAGGACTTCTCCAAGGTGTCCAAGCCGTTGTGTACGTTGCTGGAACAGAACCGCCCCTTTGATTTCACTGCTGAGTGCAGGAAGCATTTTTTAAGTTGAAAAAAGCATTAATAACGGCTCCAGTGATTGTGGCTCCTGATTGGTCTTTACCATTTGAACTCATGTGCGACGCCAGCGATTTTGCTATTGGAGCATTCCTTGGGCAGCGAAGAGGAAAGATTTTCCATTCAATTTATTATGCAAGCAAGACGTTGGTTGATGCTCAAATAAACTACTCCACCACTGAAAAGGAGCTGCTGGCTGTGGTATTTGCCTTCGAGAAATTCAGATCTTACTTAGTGGGCACAAAGGTTATAGTCTACACTGACCATTCAGCAATAAAATATTTAATAGCCAAGAAGGAGTCCAAACCAAGGCTCATTCGCTGGGTCTTATTGCTGCAAGAATTTGATCTTGAAATACGCGACAGGAAGGGTACTGAAAACCAAGTGGCGGATCACTTGTCGCGGCTGGAAACCAGCATTAATAGCAGCGCTACTAGTGAGGTAACACCCCAGATTCATGATTCTTTTCCAGATGAGCAGCTGTTGGTTTTAGACCAGGAAAGTGTCCCATGGTACGCCGATGTTGTAAATTATTTAGTAAGTGGAGTACAGCCACCTGACTTCAGCAAACAGCAACTCAAAAAGTTCTTCCACGACATCATATTTTATTACTGGGATGAACCGTACCTTTACAAGCAGTGCCCCGACCAGATACTGAGGCGTTGTGTGCCTGAAAATGAAGTGTCCAGCATCTTAGAGCACTGTCATTCAGCCCCATATGGTGGCCATTTTGGTGGACAGCGGACAGCAGCTAAGGTGTTCCAATCCGGATATTATTGGCCATCCATTTTTAAAGACGCTCATGAGTTCGCTAAGAAGTGTGACCGCTGTCAGCGTGTAGGCAACATTTCAGCAAGGAATGAGATGCCGTTGAACTGTATTTTGGAGGTGGAACTATTTGACGTCTGGGGAATCGATTTCATGGGGCCATTCCCACAGTCCTTTGGGAACTTATACATTCTGGTGGCTGTTGACTACGTGTCAAAATGGATAGAGGCAGTGGCTAGTCCCACAAATGACGCTAAAGTAGTGATGAAGTTTCTGCATAAGCATGTGTTTACAAGGTTTGGGACTCCGAGGGCTTTGATCAGTGATGAGGGAACCCACTTCGTAAACAAAATATTGGCTGCCTTGCTATCCAAGTACAGCGTCAAACACAAGATAGCCACAGCCTATCACCCCCAGACTAACGGGCAGGCAGAAATTTCGAATAGAGAGATAAAAGGGATTCTAGAAAAGGTAGTGAACCCAAGCCGCAAGGACTGGTCACAGCGGCTAGATGATGCGCTTTGGGCGTACAGGACAGCTTTTAAGACTCCTCTAGGCATGTCACCTTATCGCTTAGTCTTCGGGAAGGCGTGTCATCTTCCGGTGGAGTTAGAACATAAGGCATTTTGGGCATTGAAGAAGTTAAATTTGGATCTTGTAGTCGCTGGAGAAGCAAGAAAACTGCAGCTGAATGAAATGGACGAGATGCGGCTATTTGCTTATGAAAATCCCAAGCTGTACAAGGAGAAGACTAAGCGGTGGCATGATCAGAAAATTCAAGAGCGGGTGTTTGAGAAAGGCCAGAAAGTACTGCTGTTTAACTCACGGTTGAAGCTGTTCCCTGGGAAGCTCAAGTCCCGTTGGTCGGGCCCGTTTACCGTGGTTGAAGTCTACCCTTTCGGAGTTGTTTTAGTTCGAGAAGATCAGTCCGGGAGAGAGTTCAAAGTTAATGGGCAGAGGTTGAAACACTACTGGGGTGGGGAGGTCGACAGAGGAAAGACCTCTGTCAGTTTGAAGGATGCTTGAAGGAAAAAGACTATGGGTTGCCCTGCATTTCTTGTATCACACTTGGGCAACCCATGAGTGAAAGAGATAGTTGTAAATAAATAATGGATGTAACTAAGTTTGGGGTGTATTACCCCTTGAAAAAAATAATAATAATAATAATAGAGCATCAAGCAGCAGGTCAGCCAGGAGTTGATAAAGCTGGGAATAGGCTGAAAATAGAAGTCTGGGCAGAGGCGTTATTTTTCTGGAATGGTGGACTGCTATATCATTGCTTCAACATTTCGCAGGGTCGCAGGGAAAGAGTTGCTGCTCAGTTGCTATAGCAACCAGTCAGCATCACTGGGCAGAAGCTAAATGAGTTTAAAAAAAAAATCAAAAAAAATCAAAAAAAAAAATCAAAAAAAAAAATCAAAAAAAAGAGAGACAGAAAGAAGCAGTTTTGAAACTAAATTTGGGGTGTACAACCCCCTATCCAAGAAAATGTTAGAGGCTTCTTTCTATTGTTCTTGTTGAATTTGGAAATAAAAATAGCAAGAGAATTAGAGCTAAATCAGATTATTCATTGTGGGTTAAAAATACATATTGGGTGAGAGCTTTAAAAAAAAAATAATAATAATAATAATAATAATAATAATAAGAGAGGTTCTTGATAAGTTGAGGTGGTTAGGTTGTAAGCCATTAGAAATATTATCTTTTATCCTACCCCAACCAAAGCCTTACATTACAAGCCGAGTAAAGTCCTTTTGATCTAGGGGGTAAAGCTAGACTACATTAGTGGAGAGGAGTGCACTAATTCAACCTATGGGAGCAGATAGTTAAACTTGAGGATCAAGAGTAGTTGATAGAGGAATTCAAGGTGTTGGTGGGAAACTTTTGTACACACTATTGACTGGGTGACTTTAGGGAGGCATTAATGATATTTTTAGCACTGAAAATGGGAAATGAGACATATAAAGTCAGGGCATAATCACTACCAGCACATCATTCCATTCCACACATTTCTGAGAGCAAAAAAATTTTTTTTTTTCACTAAGCCACATTTGATTATTCAGGACTCTCTCATGTACAAATTTGTGTTGTTGCTATCTGAGTTTTTGTGGTGTTGTTTTATTTCTGTTTTCTTCATTACTCGAGGACGAGCAATATGCCAAGTTTGGGGTGTTGATAAATCTATGATTTAGAGTTATTTTTATTAACTTTGAACTTGAATTTTGGGTGAAAAGAGTAATGAGTGTGATGTTATTTGTAAGTTTGTTTAGTTTTTACCTTTCTTCTCTAGTTAGTGTGTTAATGCAAGAGTCTTGTGATTTGTTGGTAGTAATTGTAATTATTTATGTAAATCTTTGTGTTTTGTCATTCAGGAAAGAAACCTTCAAAGCGTCAAGGGAAATTAAAGGAATCAAGAGACAAAAGGGGACAAAAAGGGAGCATTGCTGCTCGGATGCTGTAGGCCAGACTTGTAGCAATTCTGGGAAAAAGAAGACTGACGTGGACAAAAGCCAGCTGATTTTATTTACTGACCTCAGCGCCTATGTGGCACCCATTTTTAGTGAATGAAGTTAGCTGGCTGAGGTGGCAAGAGGAAATGGACCAAAGATGAAGTGGGGTTTTCTAATTAGGGTAAAAGGATGGTACCCAAAAGGGGAGGCAGCCGTAATATACACCAGAAAAGGGAGAGAGGAAATAGGACAGAAAAAAATCTTTCAGCAAGAAGAGTACAGAGAACAAAACCAGAGAAATACACACAGAAAAAAGCATTACCTACAAGAGGAGAATCACGACCAAGGAAGGAGGAGGACTCTAGAACCCGATTCTACTATTCTCTTTCTTCTATATTTCCTTTTCTGTAGTGTATAATCTTGATACTATAATTTGTGAACTGAATATTGGTTATGGATGAACAATTTCTGTTTTGGATTGTAATTTTCAGTTTAGACATGAACTAATCACCTTGAGATTTGGGTGGCTATGAACCTTATGTGATGAAGTATTAATGCAATGCATGAGTTTAGTAATTTGCCTTTGTTCATTCAAGTGAAATTAATGTTTAACGATTGTTGATTGCTGGCCATAACTAACAATTAAACTAGCTAGATCTGATTTTGGAAGGAATCTATCTAGTGGAATCAACTTGAATGATGCAAGAGAAATGCCATGTTTAGGTAGTTCTTAGTAGTGAAATAGGAATATTTTGCTACCTTGTATAACCTGAGATTTGGTGAATAAATGCATGTTTTACAACCTGATTTGATATAGGAATGTGTTGAATTAAGTTGTGGAATTATATCAGTAGGTTTTGGAAAAAGCTTACTGGCTTAGTGTGAAATCTGTTAACTCTGTGCATAATTGCTGAGCGATTGCTATAACAACTGGGCAGATTAACATAGGGGGAAATAGCCATCCAAATCTAATTGTTCACATAGATCTTCTCTCAATTAATTTTTCTGAGTTCTTCATTTTATTTTAGATTAAAATACGTATACCCATTTAATTTTAGATTCATACTCCAATCATGTTCTTAATTTTGCTATCTTATTGTTAAATTGTTCTTTAGTTGAATTTTACATTTATTTAGTTTAAAATCCTTGTGGAGACGATACTCATTTACAGTTTACTACTTGTGCGGCTACGTATACTTGCGTATTTTAATTGCTATAATTTTTGCAACACCTGTGTAAGTACGTTGTAATGCGTTGTATCTGTGTATGATAAAGGTAGTATATGTATGTCTGTCCCCGATTGGGAGGTCCAGCTTATAAGTCGGAAGTCTGTCTATCGTACCAAACCAAAAGCTCGTCCTGCTAGTCGAGGGTATACTTGAATAAAAGGGGCCCGAATTATAAGCTGAGGGATTAAAAGGGGATTGACTTATGAGTCAAGGGGTTTGCAAGGCCCGGCTTATAAGTTGAGGGTTTACAAGGATGACTTATAAGTTGAGGGTTTACAAGGACGACTTATAAATTGAGGGTTCACAAGGCTCGATTTATGAGTTGAGGGCTTGGAAGGCTCGACTTATGAGCCGTGATTGGCATTATGCACGTTGAGCGCAGGCTGTTAAGGCTAAGTTTCCCCGGGAGTACGTTATGCACTTGACTGGCTCAGATTCCATAGGAATAAACGGGAGTGCATTATGCACTTGATTGGCTCGGATGCCATAGGAATAAACGGGAGTTCATTATGCACTTGAATGGCTTGGATGCCATAGGAATGAACGGAAGTGCATTATGCACTTGACTAGCTCGGATGCCATAGGAATGAACGGGAGTGCGACACGCACTTGCGTGACCCTATGGTCACTTACTTGCACAGTGTGTATGCTTGGTTCTAGTTATTACTGTTGAACATGATGTTATATTCTGTGGACTATCTGAATACACTAATGTGTTTTCTTACTTAGTCTTTAGGTTCACGAGAGCTTTGTGGTGCAGGTAAGGGTAAGGAAAGCCTTAGCCAGCCATGAGTTGGAGAGCATTAGGGTCGATGTGTACATATGCAATTTTCTTGACTGCCACGGCCGAGGTATCGCAGGGGAACTAGGGTTGGACACTGTTTTGCCGCTTTGGTCGGCTTATTTTGTAATCCCTGAGTTGTAAACAATTTTTTAAACTTTTATTTTGGGATCCCATGTAAAGACTAAAGTTTTCTTTTAATGGAAATATTTATTCGTTGACCAAAATTTTTAATACATGAACCCTTAGTGGCTTAATCACATGATTTAGTCCAAATGACTCGTTTAGTGATTCCCGCACTAATTTAAACACACGTGATAATGGACCCTAATTAGCAGGGCGTTACAACTTGTTATCAGAGTTGCCCAGGTTTAAGGGTTCCTGATGATGAACTGGGCATGTACACTCGTCGCTAAAGACAAGCTCAACTCAGGTTTCAGTAACTATTAATATAGTTATGTATGCAATTTCTTAAATGAAGTACATATGTCTTACCTGTTTGTTTAAATAGAAAGCATGAGCTATTTTGATAAGGCCTGGCCCTTGACTGCTATATTTATGTTACAGATGTGCTTATTAGCACAAAATTCACTTATAAATGTTGCAGGAATGCTTACAAGCATCATTATTACTTTTGAAGGTCAGAAACACTTATTAGCACTGCTATATATGCATGTATGCCAAGAGATGCTTATTAGCACCAATAAAATGTTAAAAGGAATGATTATTAGCATCGTTATTGCTTTTGAATGTTAGAAATGCTTAATAGCATTATGTTATATATATGAATGTTAAGAACGTGCTTATTAGCACTTTGTTTGAGCATGAATATGAATCGCCATGCTTATTACCATGACTGTATATGTGTGAGAGTATCGGGATGCTTATTAGCATTGACATCGTTTATGAATGTAAAAGGAAGCACTTATTAGCATTGTTATATGGACATGTAGGTCAAGACATGCTCATTAGCGATGTTATAAATACATGTTTGTTAGGAAATTCTTATTAGCAATGTTAAATGTTAAAGAAAGGCCTATTAGAATTGCTATTTTTCTGTAAATGTTAGGAGATTCTTATTAGCATCGTTAACTCTTTATGAGTGCCATAAAATTCTTATTAGCACTGTTACTTGTTTATAAATGTTAGGAAGTTCTTATTAGCACCATGTTTGGATATGAATATGGATCGACATGCTTACTAGCATGATTGTTGAGTGTGAACATTTGTTTATTCAGTCTTGAGCCATAGGGAGGCAAGAGGTTTAGTTATTACTACCTAATTAGTTGAATTGGTTATTACAACAAGGTACCCGTATGGAAGTATGCTTCCAGGGCAGTCAGATCTGTAAGCTGGCCAGGGAATACAAATCGAAAATGATAATTAGGGTCAAACCCCTTTGCCAACTCTTGAAAACTGGAAACAGGTGCTTGCTAATATGCAAGCTAGGTTGTAGAGGCAGGAAGAAGAGATTTGCTAGTTGAGGCAACAACAGGTTTCGGTAGGGAACGCTGCATCAGAGGCCCCACCCGCTGCTACAGTACTAGTCGTACAGCAGCAGCGAAAGATAGAGAACCGTTGGGAGTTGTTATATGAACGGTTCTGGAAGCAGCACCCTCCGGCTTTCAAGGGTAGTGCAGATCCATTCAAGGCAGAGTAGTGGATGAGCATGATCACGTCCATCCTAGATTTTATGAGGATGGTGGGCAACGAGAGAGTGGCCTATGGCACGTATATGTTTCAGGTGGTAGTATCCCCGACTAGGGGCATTAATACCTTGGATTGGGAAGAGTTTAGAACTCAATTCAATGAACAGTATTATAATGAGGCAATTAGTGCTGCAAAAGCTAAAGATTTCAGTAAATGGCTACAATGGAATATGACAGTGGTAGAGTATTCACTGAGGTTTTATACATTAGCCATGTTCGTTGTAGACTTGGTGTCCACCGATGGGAAGGGTTTTGGTCTATGATAATTCGAGATGTCAGAATCACAACAGTACCTAAAATGACGGTATACACTCAAGTAGTGAAGAGAGCCCCTACCGTAGAGGGTATCAAGAACAAGATCTAGCACGTGAGTACGACCAAAAGGGATACTAGGAGAATGGAACCTCCCTTTACAGGATCAGATAGGGGTGAAGGCCCTAGTGACCAGAAAAGGAAAGCTTTGGATACTATGTTGGCTTCCGGCCTTGATAGGAGCCACAGAATGTACAAATTGGCTGCCAGAGTGGCAACGGGAACTGGACAACATATCTAGAGTGCGTTAAATGTAGAAGACATCATCTGGGGGAAATTGGCAGTATCCAGGAGACGAGTTAGAACACTGTCAATGATAGTAGACGACAGAAAGTTGTCAGTTGACCTTGTAGAGTTGGTTATGACCGACTTTGACATGATTTTTGGGCATGGATTGATTATGAGAAGCATGGGGCAACCATAGATTACAAGAAAAAGATCCTTTGTATATGTTGGCACTGTGCATAGACCCAGCGTACCTATGATTTTAGCATTAAGGGCTAGGGACCTATTGCGAGGAGGTTGCATAGGATTCCTGGGCAGTGTGGTGGATACCACTCAAGTTGTGCTAGTGGGATCATAAGAGACTAGGTTAGTTTGTGAATTCCTAGATGTGTTTCTAGAGGAATTACCAGGATTGCCACCACACAGAGTGACAAAATTTGTTATTGAGCTGGCACCAGGGATAGAGCTAGTGTCTAGGGCACCTTACAGAATGGCCTCAGCACAGCTGAAGGAACTAAAGGTTAAGTTATAGGGTAAGACAATATTCTCCAAGGTGGATCTTCAATCTGGTTATCACCAGCTGGGGATCAAGGAAAAGGATATACCAAGGGCTGCTTTTTTACCAGATATAGGTATTATGAGTTCTTAATCATGTCATTTGGAGTGACTAATGGATCGACAACATTAATGGATCAGATGAACATGGTGTTCAAAGAGTATCTAAATTGGTTTGTGATCGTCTTTATCGATGATATTTTGGTATAAGTTATGGCCTTATATAGATAGAAAAGGTTATTGCCTATGCTTCATGACAGTTGAAGAATATGACCAGAGCTGGAATAGAGTTACTGGTGGGCCAATTGGTCAACATTATGCTTAAGTTTACTCTTTTAGAGAGGATTAAAGAAAAATAGTTGAGTGACCCATAATTGGGAAAGATTAGAGGGGATGTCCTAGCTGGAATTGCTAAGGACTATACAGTGTCAGGCATGAGTTTATTGAGGTATAAAGGATCAGATTTGTGTTTCGATGAACACTGGGATTAAATAGGAGATTCTGGATGAATCTCGTATTACCCCTTATTGTCTACATACAGGCAACATGAAGATGTACAAGGATATGAAAGCTTTTTATTGGTGGCCTGGGATGGAGAGGGACGTAACTGAGTATGTGGGAAAGTGCCTGACGGTAGCAGGTTAAGGTAGAGTGTCAGAAACCAGTAAGGCCATTACAGGCTTTGAGTATTCCATAGTGGAAGTAAGACGACATCACGATGGATTTCGTGGTGGGATTGCCCAGGATAATGGGCCATCATGATTTAGTCTGGGTCATTATGGACCAGTATATAGAGTTAGCTCACTTTTATCAGTGGGGACGAGTAATATAGTTGACTAGTATTTAGATCTCGAGGTGAGGGAGATAGTAAGCCCTTAATGGACTTTGAGGTCTATCCTGACGGATAGGGACCCCACATTTGCTTCCAAGTTTTGGGGAAATTTATAGAAGGTGATGAATATACAGTGGAGGTTTAGTACCGCTTATCATCCTCAGACTGATGGTAAGTCAGAGAGGATTACCCAGATATTGGAAGACATGTTGGGAGCATGCATGTTGGACTTTGAAGGGTCCTAGAATGAACATTTGCCTCTAATAGAGTGGCACCTTAGGAGATGTTGTATGGTAGAAAGTGTAGATCTTCCATTCCCTGGGATGAGATGGGTAAGAGGAAATACTTGGGTCCTAAGGTAGTTTAGGCGACCAATGAGGCAAATGAGAAGATCAGAGCTCAGATGCTCGCTTCTCAAAGTAGACAGAAAAGTTAAGCTGACCCAAAATGCATGAACGTGGAGTTCCAAGTGGGAGATTGTGTCTTCCTTAGAGTCACACCAGGGTAAAGGGTGAGGAAATTTGGGGAGAAGGGTCAGCGAAACCCTAGAATTGTAAGACCATATGAGATTCTAAAGTGGATTAGTCAGGGGGCCTATAGTGGATTAGTCAGGGGGCCTATAGATTGGCCTTACTTTCGGTGATGTCGGTCGTACACAATGAACTTTATATTGACACCTCGGAAGTATGTGTCAAACATGACTCATGTATTGAGTTATGAGGGTCTGGAGCTTCAGGCAAATCTCTCCTATGAGGAATAGCTAGTCTAGACACAAGACAGGAAGGACAAGGTCCTGAGAAACAAAACCATACCTTTAGTTAAGGTACTATGGAGGAACAGCAAGGTTGAGGAGACGACCTGGGAGTGAGAGTCCAACAAGTAGGATCAGTATCCCGAGCTGTTCAGGTAAAATTTCGAGGATGAAATTTCTGTAAGAAGAGGATAATTGTAACGCCCCAAATTCCCTAATATGGCTTAGTGCCTGGATTAGGGGGCCGGGAGGCAATAATTGAATTAATTGAGTGCTTATCTATTATGAGCGTGTTATTATATGAGTTATGTGAGTTACATTATAATATGACTATATCGGCATGTTTATGTGTATTAAGCATGCATGTGGGCCCATTTCTTATTAGAATGACATTTTTCTAATTTTGGCCCATTGAGGGCATATTTGAATATATGTGTGTATTAAGATTAAGACAACATTATTATATGGATATATTTGGGTTACTCGACACGGGCGATCCTAGGGAACTAGTCAGTGGAAAAGTCACAACGAGGTAAAATACCCAGCTCGGGGCGAGCCTAGGGGTATTTTGGTAATTTAGCACATTACTGGGGTTTACCAGGTGGTATCGCCCAATAAAATCCTAAGCGGTCGCAGTAGTAATCGGGCTATGTCGTATCCACAGAGAGGTAAAATACAAGTAAAAAGAAATATTAGTAAATTAGAAATAATAAACTTTGAAATAATGTAACTTTGAAAAAGAATAATTTTTAAACACTAAATAAACAAAATTGAGGAATTAGAATCAAAAAGAAAATATGGAAGGCACAAGTTTCATTCATTCAAACATATATATATATATTAATAAAATTGATCCATTCTACTCAACTATAATTCTACACCATTAATTATAGTTGGAAAATATATATAATAAAGCTCACCTTAAAATATGTTCTTAATTAAATTATACTAACTTCTAATTTTAAAAACCTATCATATTATATACCTTAGAGCGACAAAATACCAATGGCAGAATACAGTAAAAAGCATATAATATAACAAATATCCTAAATTAAATCAAGAGCCTAAATTACATAAAAAGAGCATGACTAGACTTGTGTAAAAGACACTAATAAATTTAGAATAAAAATTAGAAGAAAATAAATTTAATTGTAACAAATATATATAAATGAAGAACAAAAAATAAGAATCAATATATTAAAAATATAGTGTGAAACATAAACTTCACTCTAGCCTTTCCACAAGAGAATTTAGCCTGAAATAGGCATTGTTTTCACTCAAAAAGTGTAAAAGAAAAATAAGAAATAAATGATTTTCCCTCTAACTATACTCTCCACACTTAATTCCACAATCTCATCATTTTCCCCTACATTTGGCTATCTATTTATAGTGAAAATATGAACCAAAATGTGTTAAAATCGTGTACAAAAGAGTGGGAAAAATGGCTGCAAAATTGGTGTAAAGTAGGACAAATGGGAGACAAGTTGCAGCAGTAAAAGAGACACGTTGACCACGTGTCACATGGTGAGTGGCTTTGATAGACCTGGTGTTGGGGCGTGGGGGATAGCATCAAAGCGATTGGGACATATGGCATCTCTGGAGTGGCTCGTCAGTGGAGTGCATCATGTGTTAGGTGCGGCAAGTGGTGGTAGGCGTTGGTGGCTTGGATCGGCTCCGGTGGCTCAGCTCGGCTACTGCCAGACTTTGGGGATGCATGGCAGGCACTCAATAGCTCAGCTTTGCTCTGGTGGGATGCGTGTCAGGCAGATTTTTCCACACTGTAAGATTTTTCCAGCAGTCTTTTTCAAAGAAAAATGACCACCACAAGCTTCATTATGAAAAAAGTTCAGGACACTAAAAATTTCATCATTTGGAATGCAACATCTCATAATTTGGTCGAGGCAATACTTAAAAAGATATGGATTGTCCCAATAGAAGTGACGAACCTCGACCAAAAATTTACGTTTATCTTGTGCACTCCATGCAGTTGGAAGTTTGCCAGTCACTAAGTAATTTACTATAAGAGCGTACCATGGAAACTTAGTGACTGTGAAGAGATGTTCATCAGGGAAGTCATCTTGAATGGTTGGGTGATCAGCGAAATCAGAAAATTCAAGACGAGATAAGTGGTCCGCTACCACGTTTTCAACTCCTTTCTTGTCCTTTACGGTCAAATAAAATTCCTGTAATAGAAGGATCCACCTAATTAAACGTGCCTTAGCATCCTTTTTGGAAAGGAGGTATTTTAAGGTGGAATGGTCGGTAAATACTGTGATAGGTGAACCAATCATGTAGGAACGAAACTTGTCAAGTGCGAATACTACAGCAAGTAACTCTTTTTCAGTAGTGGAATACTTCATCTTAGCAATGATAAGAGTTCTACTTGAGTAATAGACAACAAAGGGCTTCCCTTCCCTTCTTTGACCTAAGACAACCCATATAGCATAATTTCTAGCATCACACATGACTTCGAACAGTAAGTTCCAATCTGTTGGCTGAATGATAGGGGCAGAAGTGAGTTTTGCCACGAGCGTTTGGAAAGATTCCTCACACTCAGGCGTCCAACTGAACACGACATCTTTCGCTAGGAGGTTTGACAAAGGGTGAGCAATTGTCGAGAAATTTTGTATGAACCTCCTATAGAATCCTGGATGCCCAAGAAAAGATCGAATGTCTTTAACAGTCTTAGGGGTGGGCAGCTTTGATATGAGTTCAATCTTTGATTGATCAACCTCAATTCCTCGTTCCGACACGACATGCCCCAAGACTATGCCTGATGTACCATGAAATGACACTTTTCCCAGTTGAGTATCAAGCCTTTCTCTTTGCAACGTTTAAGCACAAACTCTAAATTGAGAAGGCTTGATTCAAAGGATTCTCCAAAGATTGTCAAATCATCCACGAATACTTCCATACATTTCTCGATCATATCACTAAATATGCTTATCATGCACCGCTGAAAAGTGGTTGGAGCATTGTACAGGCCAAATGGCATACGCCGGAAGGAAAAAGTACCAAAAGAACAAGTGAATGTGGTCTTATCTTGATCTTCTAAGGCAATCTCGATTTGGTAATGCCCTGAATAACCATCGAGAAAACTATAGAAAGGATGACCCACTACACGTTCCAATATTTGATCAATGAATGGAAGTGGAAAATGGTCTTTGCGGGTGTGGCTGCATTTAATTTTCTATAATCAATGCACATGCGCCACCCAGTTGTGACCTTGGTAGGCACAAGTTCCCCTTTTTCATTTTATACCACTGTTACTCCTGATTTCTTGGGAACAACCTGAGTTGGGCTAACCCATTTACTGTCAGGAATAGGATAGATTATTCCAGAATCAAGAAGTTTCAAGACTTCAGTCTTAACTACTTCCTTCATTGTTGGGTTTAATCTTCTTTGAGGGTCACAACATGGAATAGCCCCATCTTCCAATTGAATGTGATGGGAGCAAATTAAAAGACTAATACCTTGCATGTCAGCTATCGTCCATCCTAATGCATCTCTTTGTTCTTGCAACAGATTGATGAGTTGGTGCTCTTGTGTGGCATTGATCTTGGAAGATATTATGATGAGAAAAGTGTTGTTAGCTCCCAGGGAAACATGCTTAAGACCCTCGGGAAGTTGGGCCAACTTTGGTTGAGGAGCTTTTTCAATGGAGGGGTTTGGTGTTTCTCGATCTTGAGGGAGTTCCTCAAAGATTGGATTCCAAAACATGGCTCTTCTAGCCTGTGAGTGTTTGAAGATATCAAGGTTGATTTTAGACTCATCGGACTTAGAACTTCTGAAATTTGGTAGAGGTGTTTAAAATGATCAGACGTGTATTTCGATTCAACCTCTTTCGAAATAAGTGTATTGATTAGATATGATTGGAAACACTCATTGTTATTAGGTGGTTGTTTTCCAATGTGGAAAACATTCACATCTAGAGTCATGTTCCCGAAAGAGATTTTCATGAGACCATTCCTACAGTTAATGAGTGCATTTGATGTTGCGAGGAAAGGTCTACCAAGAATGATAGGAATTTTGGACTCTATATGTAAAGAACGCCCTAAACTAATACTTAATAAAGCATTCACATAACATTGTTTCGTAAAAGAAAACCACTTATTATAAAGATCTCAGTGGCGACTTGCTTAAAACAATGCAAGTTGGGACCATTAGTTTAAAAAGAAAATATGAGTTTTTATGCAAAGTTCAAAAGAAACAAAATTAAATAATTAAATCTCACTGATAATTTAGAAAGTCTCTTAAAACATAATCATAATTTAAATGGTGTCTTAAGTGATCGTTTATTCCGTCCATAGGATGCCCCACACCATACACCCTACGACGATAAAACTCCTCACGTCACCACGCGTGCCACAGAGAAATCCTATTTGCTACCTGGAAGGGAAAGTAAGGGGTGAGCTAAAAGCCCAGTAAGGAAGTACAAACAATAAGCAAGTAAGGATACAACAAATACAAACACTATCGTTCATCTTAAACATCATGGCATCATCATATCATAACATTACCGTAACATAAACCTCATAGCATGTCATAACATTATCGTAACATAACATCATAGCATATCTTAACATTATCGTAACATAACATCATAACATATCATAACATTATCGTAACATAACATCATATCACATTCATACAAAAGTCCTTGTGAACATGGCCCGCTAACTTGTCCATGTCACCCTTTGAGGTAAACAAGAGTCTCTGGTCCTTGAATAACCTCGGCGCGTCCGCCCTAGGAGTTACGTCTTTATATCCTTAGTAACTCGGGTTACGTCTTTATATCCTTAGCAACCCATTTGATGTGTCGCGTTCATCACGCTAACATCCATTCATAAACATATCATATTCATACAAGCCACATATCATCACATTATGGCATTCATAATTCATAACAATTCATTCATACAACAGTCTTACCATTCATAGCATAAAATCATAGAATCTATCTAACTTCCTTACCTCAGGTCTGAGCTAAGAAATTTCACAACCTCTCAACGAGCCTATACCATAACCAAAACAACATTTCTTAGGTTCATAAAATTACTATTTTGCCCTTCCATACAACTCATGTGTGCATGGGCCATGCACACATAATAAGAGTTACACATAACATGCAATTATTCTTAACTACACATAAAGCCATAAGATAATAATGCTCATTTTACCTTTTTACATGCATGATCTTTCTATAAAAACCACATGGTTGAATAATAGACATAATTTTGGACGTAAAAGTGGATTTGCATGTAACATGTATACGTGGGAACATTGCGTAATTGTGACGTTTTAAAAACGATAATTCTACATGTCTTACTCTTATCGTTTTAAAATTAATAGACTTATAACATGCTTTATTTTTCATAAAATTTCTAGGTTTGATTAAATTTCTCAAAACATTATTTTATTTTATAAAATAATTTTATTTAGCTTAAAAAAATAAAATATGTGACAATTTCATTTATTATTCTCAAATTACAAAGAATTAACAAAAAACTTGGAATTTAATTAAAATACCTATGATTAATATGTTTCTTTAGAAAAATCAAATTTAATATTCGTTAATTGTGTTACATAAATGATGTGAAAAATATATATTTTTAAGTGTGGGAAATTATATTCTATTTAAATTATTTAAGACTTATTTTTATGTAACATAAATCCATATGTGACAATTCAATAATTATTTTTAAACTTTTTAAACCAAACTTTCAGCCACTATTTAATTTCTTTAAAAAAAATCACAAATAGATTAAATTTAAATATTTTTCTCAATCAAAATAAAGAAGAATCCTAACTTATCAAAATATGCATTCATACCATATTAAAATACCATTTTTAATATTACCATAATTTAGGGTATTAATTTTATTTCAAATACTCATCAAATTCATTTTATTGAAACACTTCACATTTTTTACAAAAATTCCAGCAACCATTTTTATCTTTAAAAATCACCATATTCAATTTAAAACCTCATTTTTTTCTAAAAATACAATAAAAATTATGTAGGTATTTATTTGAGTAATATCATTTTATTGTGACTTAAAATATCATTTTTAATTTCATAAAATTAACATAACATCAATGACATTTATTATGCATGCAAATCATTTTTTTATCGGACTTTTACCCAATTATTTACAAAAATCAGCAAGCTTAATTTCTCATGAAATTCATCATTTATTTCAAAAATTTCACATAAAATCATACATGGTCCAAAATCTCATCATGCTCTTATTATATACATAATTCTAAGAATATTACTAACGTATTCACATGCAATCTTATAAAATCCCATTTTTCTATTCCATTGAATCTACACATGAAATCCAACAAAACACTAACAATAACAATAACATACATTAATTTATAAACACCATATTTCATACATGCCTTTATAATAATCCTAACATGTTTCTATCATTTTTCCTTTTATGCATATCATGATTCATTGGTACATAAAATCATATACATTTTATCATTTTTTTTTACAATCATCATTATTTCAAAACATACAAGAAAACAAACATGATTGAACTTTTTACCCCTAGGCCTAAACACTTAAGATCCACCATAAAACATCACAAAAATTCTCATCTACCTTCACATAAAACCTAGTATGCATCTATCATCATTTCTGCATATTTTACATAAATCAATGATCTAAAATAATCATAGCAACATAAACATAAAATATAATCCTCATATAAATCCCATCAAACCCATTTTCCTCAATCATTCCCATGAGCCCTTTTAACAAAACATATTTCTTAAAAATACAAATCATAATCACCTCATCACCAACCTACAATAATCAAACCATTAACACCACCATAAACAACCTCAAAGATAAACCCATCAAAACTAATAAATAGGCTAAGAAAAACCATTACCTCTCTTGATTGTTGAATCAAGAACACTCTAGCAAGAAAACCTTGTCACCTATAGAGGATTTGCAAACACCATACATCCAAAGAAAGAAATCACAAAATCAACCTTAGATTAGAGATGAGGAGAAGATCCAAATGCACATATATGAAACACTAATAGATAGATTCTTACCTAGGGTTCGAAACCCTCTTCTTCTTCTTCTTCTTCTTCTCTTTCTTTTCTTCTTCCCTTTTTCTTCTCTCTAGAAATGGCAGCCCTTCACGCCACTCCCTCTCTCTCTAACCTCTCTATATGTCATG
The DNA here is from genome assembly GCF_963169125.1 of Humulus lupulus. Lineage (NCBI taxonomy): Eukaryota > Viridiplantae > Streptophyta > Magnoliopsida > Rosales > Cannabaceae > Humulus > Humulus lupulus. Next base: position 45,882,767 of record NC_084801.1, on the reverse strand, counting down.
GCCAAATGGCCTATTTTCTTCATAATCCCCTTTTTAATTCCCATTTCCATAAAGCCATTACCAAAAGGAAATGGTAAGTTTCCTTTCTTCTCTATTTTCTTTTAATTTTCTTTTATGATAATTGATTGGAATAATGGTGATTTCCCGAAATTGATTATCCTTATCCAATCTAGTTTTATTCTCCTTAAAAAAAATGGAAAAAAATATCAATTAATCCCCAAATTTTCTACATGCCACCTACTTGCCTCTTTTTGTATTTTATTTATTTTTTTCTTTCATCTAAATTAAATCAATCAATTAAATATAATATATGGTAATTTAAAATGTGTAGAAAATCCACACATGTGCATCTTATTGTCATGTACTTGCACACACTAGATCACTAGGGTGCATCACTATCTACCATGCACCTTAGTGCATTCAACCAAATCTCACATAATCACATCAATTGTCACACTTATTTAAAATGTAACACTAATAGTAAAACATGTTACATAATTATTCACTTATTAAAATAAATAACCAAACAAACAATTAACAAATTTAAATTCAAAAAGATTATACCAAACAATTCTAACAATTAAATAAAATAACAAACAATCAAATAAAACAAACAACAACTAAATAAAATAAACAACATTTAAATAAAACAATTCATCACACTTAACATTTAAATAAAATAAATCACAAAATTTTTAATAATCTAAAAAAAAAAATTTGTGCACTACACTATACTCACTTCAGATTGAGTGTCCAAGATGAGAAACAGGGTAATAGAATTTTTCAATTTGAATAAGAACGTCTTCTACTATTCCCCGAGGTTTCTTGATTGATCGATCGACCAATTGTAGCACCACAAATGTGGGATTGAGTTCTCCTAGACCTAATTGGAAGTATATTGAATATGGCATGAGATTTACACTTGCTCCTAAGTCTAGAAGGGCTTGACCAAATTACCGTTCCCCAATTTGACATGAGATGGTGGGACAACAAGGATCTTTGTACTTAGGCGGCGTCTTGCAGTCAATTACCATGCTAGCTTGTTCTTCCAAGAATGCAATTTTCTTGACATGGTGCTTTCTTTTAACGGTGTACAAATCCTTGATAACATTGGCATAAGCCAGCACTTGTTTGATCACATGCAACAATGGCAAGTTGATCTTCACTTGTGTTAAAAGGTCTAGGATTTCGCCATGATTTTCCAGTACCTTTCCAATGGATTTCAAAGCTTGAGGAAAAAGTGCCTTTACTAGAATGTCTATTGGCACATCATCATCTGGAGCGGGCATTGACATACTCGCTGCCTTAGTTAATGGTGAAACCGTACTTTGACCACTTCAAGTAGTGATGGCATGAACCACTTTGAAATTTGTATCTATAAAGGAGGAGGTTTGTGCCATGTGTTTCCCTTTTTGATGGATTAGAGGTTGAGCAGGAAGTCTACCATGCTCTTGAATTGCCAAAGTAGTGTTTAGCTTTGTCATTTGGATTTTTATGTCTTTCTTTTCCTCCACCATTTGTGTGAAACAAGATTTGAGCACCTGAGTTGAGACTATTTGTGTTTGCGCAAGCATTTGCAAGGTATTCTCAAGAGAATAACTTGACTTCATGTTATTCTGAGGCGAAATGTATACTTTTTGCAATTGTTGCTGCTAGGCCTCCATTGGATCCCAGATGCTTGGTTTGAATCCTTCCAGTTGAAATTTGGATGGTTTCGCCAACCAGGATTGTAAGTGTTTGAGAAAGGGTTATAGGGCTTCTTGTAATCCCCTAAAGCCTTGGATTGTTCCTCATTTCCTCTTCTTAACTCACCAAGAGCTGGGCATTCTTGCGGTTGATGTTCCGTCCCTCCACAGATGAAGCATGGATCTCGTGTCTCTACCTTTGCGGCCATGTAGATTACTTTACCTTCTTGGGTTTTGAAAGCCTTGAATTGTTGTCTCAATGCTTCAATTTCGTTTTTGACGTTGTCATCTTCCCTCAATTGGTAGATTCTAGTTGATTGTGGCTTGTCCATAGGACTCGGTCCATTCCATGTGTAGGACTTTTCAGCGAGATCGTCGAGGTACTCGAAAGCTTCATCATGATATTTTTGAAGGCATTCGCCATTGCACATAATTTGTACGAATTGTCTTTGTTCGGTTGTGAGACCGTCATAGAAATAGCTAATCAGACGCTAGCTTAAGTATCCATGATGTGGGCATTGATTTATCAAATCTCTAAACCTCTCCCAGACCTGATGGAAAGTTTCACGGTCTTTCTGGATGAAGGTAGAGATTTGCTTCTTAAGGTTGCTAGTCTTATGGTGTAGAAAATATTTGCCAAAGAATGCTTTTGTCATTTTGTCCCATGTTCTGATATATCTAAGCCTTAAGGAATACAACCAGCTTTTTGCTCTGTCTTTGAGAGAGAAAGGAAAAAATTTCAATCTCGCAATGTTGGTGACATTAGCTCGGTCGTTGAATGTGGCCACCACCTTTTGGAATTCCTGTATATGCACGTGTAGACTCTCATTTTCCAACCCATGGAAGGTTGGTAAAAGGTTAATCATGTCTGGTTTGAAATCAAAATTTGGCATATTGTTGGGATACAGTATGCATGAAGGTGTTGTTGTACGCGTAGGATGTAAATAATCATGTAACGTTCTTGGTTGGACTTCATCTTGATGAGTCATCGTGGGTGGTTCAGGAAGTCTCGGTGAATCGGGTGAATTTGAACGAATGGAAGAAAACGACGAACTAGGAGAGTTTTATAAAGCTTCTACTTGTTGTCTCACGAATCTCCCTAGTGCGTCTCTATTTCATGGCATAAATTTTTGTTATTTTTTTTCTTTTGTAAGTATTATAAGTGCAAGTGTGTAATAGTGTAATAAGTATACACCAAAAATATTCCCAGGCCAATTGGGAAGGCTGCCAAGGTACCACTTTAGGCCCAAGAGTTTTTCTAGAACTCCCCGAGGTTCTTAGAAAAGGTTGGAGGGTAACGCTAACACATACCTTATTTAAGAATCAATTTTTCTAAGACAAAACAAGTTTGGTGTTTACTAATTTCCAAAATTACACAAATGTTCTCAATACTTTGTTTTTTATGCTTTGAAATTTTATGATTCAAAATTTTATGCCCATTTTTTCGGAAAAAACCTAAATCTAGAAAATAAAATTCTAAACCTAAAAGTAAAATAAATAAATGAAATAAAACAATAACAAAAAATAATAATAACAATAACTAAAATAAATGAATAAATAAAAAAAACTAAAAATAAAAATTACTAAGGAACAAAAAATTAAAAGAGAAATTATTACAATTTTACTACTTTTTAAAAAAAAAATTAATTTACTATGCAAACTTTTAATTGTAAAATTACCTCCCCGGAAACAGCGCCAAAAATTGATATCGCCCAATAAACTCCTAAGCGGTCGCAGTAGTAATCGAGCTATGTCGTATCCACAAAGAGGTAAAATATAAGTGAAAAGAAAGATTAGTAAATTATAAATAATAAACTTTGAAATAATGTAACTTTGAAAAAGAATAATTTTTAAAAACTAACTAAACAAAATTGAGGAATTATAATCAGAAAGAAAATATGGAAGACACAAGTTTGATTCATGGAAACATATATATATTTTAATAAAATTGATCCATTCTACTCAACTATAATTCTACACCATTAATTATAGTTGGAAAATATATATAATAAAGCTCACCTTAAAATATGTTATTAATTAAATTATACTAACTTCTAATTTTATAAACCTATCATATTATATACATTAGAGCGACAAAATACCAATGACAAAATGCAGTAAAAAGCATATAATATAACAAATATCCTAAATTAAATCAAGAGCCTAAATTACATAAGAAGAGCATGACTAGACTTATGTAAAAGACACTAATAAATTAAAAATAAACATTAGAAGAAAATAAATTTAATTGTAACAAATATATAGAAATGAAGAATAAAAAAAAGAATCAACATATTAAAAATATAATGTGAAACATGAACTTCACTCTAGCCTTTCCACAAGAGAATTTAGCCTAAAATATGCATTGTTTTCACTCAAAAAGTGTAAAAGAAATGAAAGAAAAATAAGAAATAAATTATTTTCCCTCTAACTATACTCTCCACACTTAATTCCACAATCTCATCCTTTTTCCCTACATTTGGCTCTCTATTTATAGTGAAAATATGATCGAAAATGTGTTAAAATCGTGAACAAAAGAGTGGGAAAAATGGTTGCAAAATTGGTGTAGAGTGGGACAAGTGGGAGACAAGTTCCAACAGTAAAAGAGACATGTTCGCCATGTGTCACGCGATGAGTGGCTTTGGCAGGCGTGGTGTTGGGGTGTGGGGGATAGTTGCTAGGTGATTAGGACATGTGGCATCTCTGGAGTGGCTCGTTAGTGGAGTGCGGCAGGTGGTGCCAGGCGCTGGTGGTTCGGTTCGGCTCCGGTGGCTCAGCTCGGCTACTGGCAGACTTTGGGGATGCGTGGCAGGCGCTCGACAGCTCAGCTTGGCTCTGGTGGGATGCGTGTCAGGAAGACAGGTGCGCGTCAGGCAGCTCAGGCGGCTCGGCTTGCCGAATCAGAGGCTCACACGTGGCAGCTGCAGGTGTCTTTTGGGCTTGGGCTATTTAGACTTGGTTTGGGCATAGTTCACCTTCAAAAATGCCACTTTTTCATTGTTTCTTCATTTATAATTCTTTATTTCTTCTTTCTTTTTTATTTGTGTCAAAATACATTTTATTTCCTGAAAATTGAACACAAATTAAATTAAAATTAATATTTTCAAATATAAAATATATTGTAATAAATCCATGAAAATATTAATTAAAACTTAATTAATTTTAAACTTTAAAACTAATAAAATGATATTTTTAAGCACTAATCACCGGGTAATGGGACATTAAATGATTATTACTTGAAGATAGATGGTATTTATTTGGATATGTGGAGTTTATTAGGAACTAGAAGGAATGGTGGTAATTGATCAAAGTGCCCTTGTGAGCATTGGAGGAGAAAAATTAAGTTAAGGGTGTTTAGTTCTTTTGGGTAGACCTTGGCTTGACTCAGCTAGTTTGGAAAGCTGTGGAAAATAAGGGAAACACTCAGAAAAACAGGAAAAAAGCTCTCACTCTCTCTCTCTCTCTCTCCCTCCTTGGTGACTTGAGAATTTTTAAGTATTTGAGGAAACAAATCTTGGGAATTGAAGGTTTGGTGTATAGGATCAAGCTAGAAGTAACTTGGGGCCATAATTAAGCCATTGGAGGTAAGGATTCGTTCTGTTTGTTAGTCTAATTTTTGGTGGTTTAAGTTTTGTTAGAATTTTAAACCTTGATGGGTTTTGAGTTTAGGTTTGGATTTGAGTTAGTTATTGGGATGTTTGGGATGCATATGTTTTGTAATAATGCTTTTGGGACTCAATTGGTGTTATGAACATGTTTCGTAATGCGCAGCGGAAAGGTGGTGGGTTGGCCCAGTGTACAACAAAATTTTTGTAACATATTTAAACTACTTTTAAATATGCGGATCCATTAATACACATAAATTAATCATAAGAAAGAATTTAAAACATACCTCTTGATGTCTATCTAGTGTCATTGCTATCTTTTCGTAATTTGAACGAACTTCCTATCCAAACTGCTCCTAGGTACTCACACCAAGTTCTTCCACAACGTTCTCTACACCTCAAGAAGTGTGTGGGCACTTAGAGAATAAATGATAGTTAATTTCTGATTTTACTTGATGTACTCAACACATGAGATCAAAAGAATAGGCCTAAGATTGGTTCTTTATCTTTTTGAGAGAGAGATAGAAAAGTATCATTTTCTTTTCTTCAGAGCGAATAAAATACTATATTGAGTATATTCTTGTCTATTTTCTGATAAGTCTAACTTAAATAGAAAATATTCAAATTTAAAAAATAAATCTGTAACCAATTTACAATTTATCTTTTAATTAATTAATTAATTATCTTATTAATGAAAATATCCAAAAACTAACTTTTGAACTTTCTACTAATTAATTAATTAAATAAATAAAATTGAAAAATCTATCCCTGAAAAACTGTGTACACTACAAGAAATCTGATCTTTACCTACCAATATTTTACCTACCAATATATATTGGTAGGGAAAGTAATGTTTTGCCTACCAATATTTATTGGTAGATAATATTAGTAGGTAAATGCTAGTCCATTATATTATATTTCTGAACAGAGCTTTACCTACCAATAATATCAGTAGGTATTGATCTTTACCTACGTATATTATGGAGGGAAATTTTTTAACCATTCCCGCTCAATTTTCCCCCCGTTTTTTATTTTCATTATATTATTTTATTATTATAAATGCTTATTTGGAACCTTATGTGGAGTAAATAAGCTGACATTTACCTACCAATTTCTTACCTACATATATATATTGGTAGGTAAAAATATCTTTTGCCCACAAATATTTATTGGTAGCGAATATTGGTAAGTAATTATTTGTCATTAGTATATTAATTCATAAATATTATTTCCTACCAATATTACCTACTAATATGGAGACTTTGCCTACATTTATTTTTGAGGGAAAATTTTTTCAATTCCCGCTCAATTTTTCCTCCCATTTTTGCTTACTTTTTATTTTATATTTTTATAAATGCTTATGTGTAAGCTGATGTGTTATAATATTGATGATATGTTAAATTTGTTGTAATATGTGTCTGCCATCTGGTCTATTTTTTTTTGTATCAAATTAACAAATATATTATATGTTATATATTATATTTTATAACCCTTTCACGCACCCTTCCTGTTTCCATTCCCTGTTCTCTCACAACACTGTTCTATCACTGCCGTTTCGTTCCGTTCTCATAGCTGTTCCATTGGAGTCCCTGATGTTTTGATCTTCAACAACAATCGCCTCTTCCAGTTCTTCCTCAAGACCGATTCATCTACAACTTAATTTTTTTTAAAAATATAATAATAAATAAAGTGACCGACCACATATTGTGAAATACTGAAGTTCTCACTAGATCAGATCGAAGTGACCAAGCACCGTCTCTCTCTCCGGCGCGGGACGACTCTCATCTCGACCACACACGGTAGTTGGTGGCAATGCTATAAATTATTACTCAAGTCAAATAAGGTTTATTATTATTACTGCTATAAATTTTGTTTTGTCATTTTTGTTCAATCTGAAATTTATAATGTAAGTAATTGGTTTCTTACATTTTGTACAAGGTTCCCAAGACAGTATGAAAGTTGAATTTGTCTTTGGGTTATGAAAGTTACTGTTTTTCAGCAATAATTTCACTAGTTTTAACTGGTTTCTTTTTCCTTTCTTTCTTTCTTTCTTTCTTTCATAGGGATTTCTTTTTGGAGGAGAGAACAACCTGCCAGCTTTTCTTGGCCATCAATATATCCCTGGGCTTGACATTACAGTTGACCCCTTTGCAGCAGTTCTAGTTTTTATTTTCACTGGGCTCCTGTATTTGGGAATTAAGGAGGTAAGATGTATGTTTGTGTTCTTGTATTTTAATATGAGACCAACATTTGATTTTTGTTAGGCTCATCTTATATCACTTAAATATTGCAGGGTACTCTAGCACAAGCTATAGTGACAACAGCAAATGTTTGTGTACTGCTATTTGTCATAATAGCGGGTACTTATTTGGGTTTCAAGTCTGGATGGGTTGGATATGAGCTTCCTACTGGGTACTTGGACAACCCTTTTTGTTACCTTTCTATTTACTTTTATATGATACTATTGATTTTGGTAATTTATTTCTATTTCTATGTATATAATATATATGAATAATAATGTTTTAAAAAAATTCTCTTCCTTTTCTATAGGTATTTTCCCTTTGGGGTTGATGGAATGCTTGCTGGGTCTGCTACAGTATTCTTTTCCTACATTGGCTTTGATACAGTTGCAAGCACCGCTGAAGAGGTAATTGTGTTATTTGTGTTAGAAATCACTATTATATGGGCTATAAAGGGTTCTAATGAATAGGATATATATACATATACACATATATATTTGGGGGTTTTTGAGGGGGTTGGGATGGGATAAGAATTGGATTATTAATGGAAAGGAACTTAAATTTTTGACTTACCTGTTTTTCTTATTTTCATAGGTGAAAAACCCTAAACGGGATTTACCACTGGGTATTGGGGCATCACTTTCTATCTACTGTGCTTTGTACATGTTGGTCTCTGTTGTCATTGTCGGTTTAGTACCCTATCATGCAATGGATCTGGACACTCCCATCTCCACTGCATTTGCTAGCCATGGGATGAATTGGGCTTCGTAAGTGTATATATATGCTAGGAATATTCTATACAATCTTTTAATGAGAAAGTGTTGAAAACTGTGAATCTAATAGACTTTTTATGCCTGTCATTTAAGGTATGTGATAACTGTTGGAGCTGTTACTGCACTCTGATCAACTTTGATGGGTTCTCTTCTTCCTCAGGTACGAATTGGTTGTTAAAGTGTTTTCCTCTGTCACAATTTCACAATTTGTTGGTGGTCACCGGCTGTATCTTGCTTTTGAGCTAGCTACATGGCATTCTGGTCATAGGTTTTTCAGTGAGATCAAGATAATTTTATCTTTTGACACTAATTCCCACCGCTTAATCTTTGCAATTAAGATAATGATGTAATAGAGACAATCGTAAATCTGTGGGGTTGGAATGAATCATGATTGTACTTTGAATAATTAGTAATAGAAGTGCAAGTTTAGAGCAGAAATAGAAGATAATTTGAAGATATTGAGGATTGTCCTGGAAATATATGGGATAAAGTTAGATATTGGGTAGCTATTTGGTTGTTCAATGTGAAAAGGTCCAAAGGGCTTTTATTTGCTGAGTTATCTAGATATTTGAGTCTCTTGTTGTAAATGTCTTCATTCTGATTTCTATTAGACTTGTATTTTTTTTTCATATATTAATATAAGTTCTTTTTTTTTTTTTTTTAAAGGTCATAAAAATACAAAGGCAGAACATACCTCGTATCTGTTAGACAGAAGGAAGAAGGAAAAAAGGTGCCTTTACAAGCACTGTCACCAAGCACAAACATTTTTTAGTTTGTCATACAATAACTGATAGTTTTGGTTTTATATGGAACCATATTTAGTATTATAGAAAAGATAGAGTATCAAAGATGATGCTGGAAATACTGAAGGTGATAAGGGATCATCTTAAATAACAACCTAAGGTGTTATCCCTACGTAGATAAAAAAAAAAAAAAAAAGCATTGAACTCCACACATTCCTGCTTTTCTTATTATAATGTGGCAGTTAAAGAACAACAAAGCTACCCAAAATTTATTTTTCCTCAAATGTGTAAACATCTTCTATATCCTGAAAAATCCAACTTTTTTTTTTAGCCAGAGAGCCCAGCATATAGCCTATTTTTCCACATTCCTAAGCTTCTTCCTCTACCTGATTTAGATCCTGAAATAATAGTTGATCATATAATCAATAATCTTATGTTCTAATTAGGTTAGGTACAGTACTATTTAACTACAGGTTGTGTCTTAATTTGTCATATTTTTCATGAATTCAGAAATGAAAGTATAGATGCATTTGCTCAGTAGGTTGCCCTCCTGTACATTTATTTTCTCTCTTCAATTTGAAGATATATTTGCTCCTTTCTGCTGGTTTATTACCACGAATCTTCTATTGCTCGTGCTTTCAATTGTATCTTTCCTTTTTGTTAACTCGCTATTTTTAATTTTGTCTGAATAACATTGTTTTTTTTTTAATTTCTCAGCCACGAATTCTGATGGCAATGGCTAGGGATAGGTTGCTGCCCTCATTCTTTTCAAATGTTAATGAATGCACACAAGTTCCTATAAAGAGCACAGTGGTAACTGGAATTGGTGCTGCAATCTTGGCATTCTTTATGGATGTTTCAGAATTGGCAGGAATGGTATGTTACATGTTTTTGGGGTAATTATTGCAATGTTTGTTGTCTTCTGCAATGAAGTGTTTTCTGTTATGAAGATGCTTACAGTGGTGGTACTAGACTAAAGCATGGCACATTGAGATTTATTGTGAGCCAAATTTTAATCAGAAAGCAAGTCAATAAAAATGATATTGATGATAAAACTGAGATGATGCCAAAACATAAGTTATGATCTTTCCTACCCCCTCTTTTTTATTTTATTTTTATTGCAAGTGTCTTCTAAATCTGATAACATGGATAGTATTTGGGATAGAATCAAGTATTGGGTAATTTTGTGGTTGTTTGATGTAAAAGATTTCAGGAATCTATTGTTTTCGGACTTCTTAAGGGAGTTGGCATGTATTTTGTAATTATTGGACTTCTCCCTTTTCTTTGTACTTCTTTCTGCTTAATGTTAGTTATTATTATTATTTTTTTTTTATTGGTCAAAAACTTAGTTAACGAGTTTCAAGCTTTGAAATATTTAAGATTTTAAAATTTACTATCAATTATGTCATCAACTATTTATTCGAAAGTTATGTAGAGGTAGTTCCTTTAAAATAAGTATAAGCATATCTGTTTTGCTCTATAAGTTTGCTGATGTGTTCTTTCTTTGGAGGAGAGGAATGAGGAGTCAGAGGGGAATGGGAATGCTAACCTAATATCCAGATTATTGTTTCTAAAAAAATTCTCTAATAGGAAGATAGAATGCTCATTGTTTGTTAAATACCATATAGTATATGTTGTTTCTTAAATAGTCATTACAGATGTAAATTTGGATTCTAGCTATAATGGCTATCTGTTCAGCGATCTGGTTAGAGTGGAACAAAATAATTTTAAAGATTTTGAGGACAATCTTGAGAGTCCATGGGATAAAGTTAGATATTGGGTAGCTATTTGGTTATACAATGTCAAAGAGTTTTAAAGGAATGTTATTTGCTGATTTAGCTACAGATTGGACTTTCCTGTTGTGCTTTTCTACTGTCTGATAAAAATCAGACTTCTATTTTCTCATTTATGAATACAAGTTTCCTTTTAAAAATACTAAAAATGTAAATTTGGAATTCCTGTTTCTGTTTTTTATATTGATGCCTTTGCCATTGGCAGGTCAGCGTGGGTACACTTGTTGCATTTACTATGGTAGCAATATCTGTATTGATACTCAGGTATGTCCCACCAGATGAGGTGCCATTGCCACCATCTCTTCAGAAGTCTACTAACGAACAACTTAGTGTAGTTGTGGATATACTTCGTCATAACAATTTGATGGCACCGCCTCCACCACCTCCAACAGATCAAGCTTCCGATGCAAATTTAAGAGAGTCGCCATCTATTTCAGTTCGGGAGTCACAAGATGATTCTTAGTTTATTTACATTAATTTACTAAGGAATGAACTTTATGAAGTTTTTTTTTTTTATTTTGGTAGGGGTAACCTTAAAATGACTTTATGACTTATTTTAGTATTGAACATTATAAAGAATTTTAGCATTAAACATTTTATTATTGAATGGTTTTTTTCTAGTTTATTTATAATATAGAACATTTACAAATAAATGTTATTATCTTTTACCTACACATAACCATTAAATTTGAACAAAATATAAATTGTGTAACAAACCAATAAAATAATGCTATGTGGGCTAATAAAATGATACCACGTAGGATGCCACATATGATGCCACGCAGAATGCCACGTAGGATGCCACATATGATGTCACGTCATCAGACACGTAAAACTACAAAAACCATGTCAGCATACACGTAGGATGCCATGTCATCAAACACGTCATCTGATGACTCATCAAATGATTTATAACTTAATGGGGTTCACTGATTCTTTTACCTACCAGTGTTAATAAGTGTAGGTAAAGACTCTTTCCCCACTAACTTTTACCTACCAATCTCTACCAATTCAATATTGGTAGGTAAACCATATTACCCACCATTAGGCTAGTTTTACCTACACTTACATTTGGTAGGTAAAGACCCCATTTTCTTGTAGTGGTAGTACACGCCACACACAGTCCATGGACTGTGTGTAGTGTACCACCCTATATTTTAGGAATATTTAATTTTTCCATAATTATTTAATTATTTATTCAAACTACCTTATCAGATAAAAATCCAACAACCTGATAATTAATCAAATTTAAATTAATTATATTTTTAACTAATTATCAAATATAATTAATTATTTGAATAAATATCAATCTTTTGAACTTATCAGATTATTATCTCCCACTCAAATAAAGATATTTAATCAATTCTACCAATTAATTTAAACCAATTTAAATTAAATAATAATTTCGAAATTAAATATTTAATTTGTTATAATTTCGAAAATTATAATTAATTAATTATTTAATATAATTTCAAAAATTACATAATAATTAAATATGAATTAATTTTGTTAATTACAACTAATTTATAATTAATTAATTAATCACTATTATCACATAATTGCATATTTGGCCCGAAGAACAAATTTATTCTTAAATATGTCTTTCAACCATTTTTTCCTTTATATCAACTCTTACCTTGAATAGTGTTGATAGAGCCGTTGTGGGGACCTATGGACCTATAATTCCAAGCTCAAATAAATTTGAGATTATTAATTAAACTCTTTAATTAAATAATCTTAATTTATTAATCTCATGATTACTCCACTATAAATATAAGTCTACTGTAACGCCCTACTTCCTTAGAGCCGTTACTGAGTGATTTTTTTAAGACAAAACAGTGTGCAAAGAACTCGCTAACCGAGGTTTTGAAACAAAAGTGTGACTAATTAAAAGTTAAGGCTGTAATCTTAGAAAATGCGTCGTTTCATTAAAACTTCTATTATTAAACATTTGGGATCCCAAAATAAGGTTTGAAAACTAATCACGTCTTGAAATAAGGTTACATTTTGAGAAATCATAAAATCATAGATTATTACAGCCATTTACGAATAAACCCCCAACCAAAGCAGTCGGGCAGGCCAAACATGTACGCGTCGCTTCATGCTCTCCGTACTCATGGTTGGTTGACTCAGTCATTGCCCTTACCTGCAACACAGAGCACCCGTGAGCCGAAGCCCAGCAAGAAAACTCATGCAGAACATAACATATGCATTTATACAATTTATCATAACAGATAATCCACATATAAACAAGTCAACCATTAGACTAAGCAAACACGGCCATGCCGCCCCAGAGGCCTTACCAAAGCCCTGGGGTATCGGTTCTCACCGCGAGGATAACTCATGTATCCCTTGGGTCCCACCCTGAATATAGCATAATACATGTATCCACCGGGCCCCGCCCTGACTATAGCATCCCATGTGCTAGGTGTTACTTTCGGCCCACGGCCACCCCGGCTTACGCCGTACCCGGCCCACGGCCGCCCCGGCTTACGCCGTACTCGGCCCACGGCCGCCCCGGCTTACGCCGTACTCGGCCCTTGCCGCTCATTTCATCATAATCACACATATAGTACATTCGAAATAATCATTCACACACATCATGATTCATTTAAGGTTTAAACATTTGCACATAATACAATTTGGGGCCATGCCTTAACCTCGGGTGTTATAGTTTTCTTACCTGCATTCCGAGCCTCCTGATGCACCAAAGCCGCGAGCACGGTCCTCTAGCACGAGCCTCTCAAAGAACCTAGTCACAACACACAAGAAACATCCCTCATTACTAATCAACCCAAAACCACTTCCCGGGACCAATCCCACACTCCCGGGGCTCCTAAATTCCTAAAACAATTCATCGGAAACATCCCCCGAACCCCCGGAGCAAAAGCTGAAAAATGTAAATTTTGGTGTCCTGAAAATGGCCTAGCGCCGCGGCTCAGCCCTACAGGGCCGCGGCGCTTAACAAGTCAGAGGCCACACCTCCCCTGGAACCAACCTTGCGCCGCGGCGCCCAAGAACAGGGCCGCGGCGCGCCCTTACGAACCCGAAATTTCTGGGTTTCTCACCTTCAATTCCTTCATCCAAAATACCCCCAAAACAGCCCAAACTCATATCTCAACCCCAAAACTCAATTCCAAACTTCATAGGAATCATTTAACAACTCAGAAACACAATCAAAGAAACCCAAACACACAATCAAATCCCCAAAATCCACATCTTTGATTTTCAACTTCATAAAATATTAAACCCAAAAACAAACTTAATCAAACTTCAAAATGCTTTAATTCCTCAAACCATAACAAAAGCAAGCCTTAAATTTACTTAGAATCCTTACCTTGAATGAAGAATCCAACCCTATGCATCCTTGATTCATCTCCTAAGTCTCCAACTTCTCCTTCTCTTCTTCTTCTTCATGCCCTAGCTTTTCCCTCTCTTTTCTCTTCTCTTCAAACTCTATCAAGACCAAAATGGTTAAGCCCCAAACCGTGTACCCCATAAAACCAGCTGCCATTTATCTAATTCCCAACCAAATGACCATTTTGCCCCTCCTTGCCTATCCTTTCCCACCTAAACCTCAAGGGTACTTAAGTCTTTTCATTTCTATTTCATTTCTACCATTTTCTTTCTAAAACTTGTTACTCTCAGCAGTAACAAATGGTTACCCAGGTTACTAAATCTCCAATAACCATTACCCACTAAATCTCAACTTAACCATAAAATTCCCGAGGTACCCCTAGGCTCCTCCCGAGCCGGGTATAGAATTCCCGTCGTGACTCTTGAGTTAACTAGCTCTCTAGGACCGTCTCGGCACGTGCATCACAATAATACAACCACACCCACGTGGTACAATTCACAGAATACAATTATCACATATCGACGCAGTTATGCCCAACAAGGCCAAAATTACAGTTATGCCCTTCAAACACAGTCAGGGCCTACATGCATACTAATACACATAGTCATGCATCACAGATAAATAAATAGTCAAATAACATGCTTTAAATCATAACCATGCATTTAACTCATAAAATCACACATAAATCCCAACATGCCCTCCTGGCACACTAATCAAGGCCCTTAAGCCTTATTAGCGATTTTGGGTCGTTACATCTACACTCTTGTAATTATAGACATTTCATTTATTGAGTACTTTGTAATAATAAAGCGTCCATTGATATAATCATTACATACAAATTAACCCTCTAATAATGGTTCATAATTAATCAGGAATAAAATTACCGTTTTACACTTTTAATTATATCTTCTTTCCTTAAGTACCATTGACTTTACTAGTGATGGTTACTTCATAAGTAAATTATGAATTTTAGTTCAATAACCTTTCCAGTCCCAAAAATCAACCCTTAAGAGAACCATTATTCAATCTCTTACGAGAAGGTATAGATTCCATATCTGTATACTATGTCCCCAGCCATTTACATTAATGAGTTCCCAAAACAAAAGTTTCTAGCCTGATCGTTCTGACAGACCCTAACGAGAGAATCAAAGAACTCATATAACATAAACAGGAGTTCATAGTAACTTAAGGATTAAGATCTATTTGTATACGATCATCAGTTGATATATTTAATTAATACTTCGAAACAGTATTTAACTAAATATTAATAAACATATCTGATCCAGTTCTATATATTCTCTAATATATAAAGTACTTCCACTAAAGTGTCCTACTACACTAGTAATCCGGATCTAGATCACATGTATTCATAATACTAGTGGACCGTACTTGCAGTAATTATCTAAATATTCCATAACTTTATTTCACTGCAAACTATTCAAGTTCATTTATCTCAAATACAATCCTCTCGCACCAATACGTGGTTGAGATCACATATATGAACTTAGGAATTTTTCTGATATTTACTTAATATTATCACAGAATAATATAATCCATAGAATACGTGCATAAAAAATTCAATTTATTTATTTATTTCTTAAAATAATGTCTACCACATATGCTTTCAGGGCATAATCCCCAACAATCTCCCACTTTCCCTAAAGAAAAAGAGGCATATCTCTCATTCCCATGTTTCTTACATGCTCCTTAAAAGATTTTATGGATAAAGTCTTTGTGAAAGGATCTGGAAGATTATGCTCTGAAACTATCTTCATAAATGCAACATCTCCTCGATGAACTATCTCTCTTACCAAGTGATACTTCCTCTCATGTGTTTTTTCCTCTTGTGACTCTGTGGTTCCTTTGAGTTAGCTACTGCCCCACTGTTATCACAGTATAGGACTAGTGCCTTATCCACATCTAGCACTACTTCCAGATTAGAATAGAACTTTTTGAGCCACACAACCTCCTTAGTTGCTTCACAAGCTACTATGTACTCGACTCCCATGGTGGAGTTTGCAATGCTGGTTTGTTTAATACTTCACCAGACTACTGCTGCTCCTCCAAGAGTAAACACTGATCCAAAAGTTGATTTTCAACTATCTCTGTTTGATTGAAAATCAGAATCAATGTAACTAGTGGGGTTCAGGTCTTCACTGCAATCCAATGACTCAAACTAGGATTGGATTGATAACGACTAACTATCCCTACTACATAACAAATGCCAGGTCTTGTACACAACATGGCATACATTAGACTGCCTACCGCTGAGGCATAGGGATATTGTCTCATATTTTCCTCTTTCTGAGGTGTTTGGGGACACTGCTCCTTGGAAAGGAATACTCCAAAACGGGTTGGCATATCACCATTTTTGGAGTTTTGCATATTAAAGCGTTCTGGCACCTTATAAATATAAGTTGCTTGAGACAGTGCTAAAGTTTTGTTCTGTCTATCTCTAAGAATTTTAATGCCCATAACATACTTGGCTTCTCCCAAATCTTTCATTTGGAATTGTTCAGCTAACCAGTTCTTTACCTTTAATAATGATGTTATGTCATTGCCAATCAGTAATATATCATCAACGTAAAGAACGAGGAATACTACTACACCATTTTTGATTTGTTTATAGACACAAGGTTCGTCAATGTTTTGTTCAAAACCAAACGTTTTAATTGTGTCATCAAATCTAAGATTTCATGATCTAGAAGCTTGTTTGATTCCATAGATGGACCTAGGAAGCTTGCAAACTTTTTTCTCTTGACCTTTTACTTCAAACCCTTCAGGTTGAGACATGTAAATGGTTTCGCCAAGGTAGCCATTCAGAAAAGTTGTTTTGACATCCATTTGCCAAATCTCATAATCCATGCACGCAGCAATGGATAAGAGTATAAGAATGGATTTCAGCATGGCTATAGGAGAAAAAGTTTCTTAATAATCAACCCCTTCTTTCTGTGTATAGCCTTTGGCTACAAGCCTTTCTTTGAAAGTCTCTACTTACCCATCCGCTCATATTTTCTTCTTGAATATCCACTTGCAACCAATGGGTTTGATATTCTCAGGTGGATCTTCAAGAACCTAGACAAAATTGGAATACAATGATTCCATTTCTTGGTTCATGGCTTCTTGCCCTTTATCCCTGTCATAATCATTCATTGCATCTTGAAATGTCAATGGAACGTCTTTGTTTGTGTCAGGCACAAGCATTTGAACTTTGTGTTCATAGCGTATGGGTTGCTTACTAACCCTCCCACTACGAAGAGGCTCTCTACTATTCTAACTAGAACTAGTAGTTTCCTCTTGCCGTTTTACATTGGTTGTTGCTGGTGACTTTGCAACTTCATTCAAGACCATCTCCTCCAGTACAACCTTACTGCGAGGTTAGTGGTTATTAACATAGTCATGTTCAAGAAAAGTTGCATTTGTCGATACAAATGTTTAATTTTTTTTTGGACTATAGAAAATTCCACCTCTAGTCTCTTCGGAATATCCCACAAACATGCACACTTCATAGCGTGATTCCAACTTCCTAGTCATTCCTTTAACCACGTGTCCAGGACACCCCCAAATTCGAAAATGGTGTAAACTAGGTTTACAACCATTCCATAATTCCATGGGTGTCTTCTGGATAGAGTTAGATGGGACAACATTCAATATGTATAGAGCACATTGAATCCCATAGCCCCATAATGACAGTGATAATGATGAGAAACTCATCATTGATCTAACCATATCTAATAGCATTCTATTCCGTCTTTCTGAAACACCATTTTGTTGTGGCGTTCCAGGTGCTGTGAGTTGGGATTGAATACCATGCTCACGCAGATGGTCCTCGAAATCAAAATCCAAGTACTCTCCTCCTCGATCAGATCGAAGAACTTTTAGTGATTTATCTAATTGCTTTTCAACCTCTGCTTGAAATTCTTTGAACTTTCCAAAAGTTTCAGATTTTCTTTGCATTAAGTATAGGTAACCATATTTTGAATAATCGTCAATGAAAGTGATGAAGTATTCATAACCTCCTCTTGCTTGTACATTAAGTGGACCGCAAACATCCGTATGTACCAACTGAAGTGGTTCTATAGCTCTTGAACCTTTAGCAGAGAAAGGTCTCTTGGTCATCTTGCCTTCTAGACAAGATTCACAAACAGGAATAGATCCAATAGATAGTTCTCTTAAAGGACCATCCCTTACAAGCCTATTAATTCTATCTAGACTAATATGGCCCAATCTCAAGTGCCACAGATATGTTTCACTATCGAAATCAGTCTTTTGTCGTTTAATAGATCTAGGATTAGCTGTTTTAAATAATTCATAATGAAGTAAAAAAATTGTCATTCATTATAAATTTGTAAATTTTGTTTATCCCAAAGCATTTGCACAACAAGTTAATAGATAATTTCTTTAAATAATAACTACTTTATTAATAAAAGAAACAAATGTCATGAAAAAAATAGAAATAAGTTTCCAAACATTAATAATCAAAATTACTAATAATAAACTAAATTTCTAGACTATAGTTTTCTTTGTTCATAGAAATCTAGAATTTCTAAAACAAAATAAAATTTTAAATTGTTCAACTAACAATAAAATTTCTAAATAAAACTACTCTCTAACTCCTCCAGCTTTACTTGCTATAAAAAATCCTCATCAGTTTCTTCCTCCTTTTCAGGGTTCTGATTCTGCAAAAGGAAAAACAAAGAAAAATAGATTAGTGGCATATATTTTTTAATCTACTATCCAATAATTTGAATATGCTATTTATAGTATTTGAATCTACTATTCAAAGTTGAAAAATTATATGTAAATCTCATTTACCTTTTTCGTTTGATACAAACGATGACACTCAACAAAGACTTCCTTTGTCATTGCTTGCAACATCTCATCGGCTGAGTCATGGTGTATATATTTTTCCTTTGTTTCGTTAGGCATGGTTGAAAGCATCCAATAACGTGTCAACCGATCGGATTTCATCCAATTCGTATATTTTTCTTCTGCTTCAAAGCTAGTAGCCAAAGGTGGTTTTGTTGGAGGTTTGTTCCAGACAGTTGACATCAACTTCTTATAAGAAAAAATTGTCAAAATGCCTTGAAACCAGTGTTGCATGTTTTCAGGTTCAAAAACCAAAGATTTGAGAAAAGCATTGGTGTGTAATTCACCAATAGACATTTTTGCTGGGAATAAATAAATAAACAAAAAATGAATTTATGCATATAATAAATATCAGTAATTTTCAGAATAGTATACGTGATGCATGAATGCAACGATAAAAAAACACATAAATATATTTAATTAATTCTACCAATTAATTAAAACCAATTTAAATTAAATAATAATTTCTAAATTAAATATTTAATTTATTATCATTTCAAAAATTATAATTAATTAATTATTTAATATAATATAAAAAATTACATAATAATTAAACATTAATTAATTTTTTTAATTACAATTAATTTGTAACTAATTAATTAATCACTATTATCACATAATTGCATATTTGGCCCAAAGAACCAATTTCTTATTGAATATGTCTTTCAACCATTTTTCCCTTTAAATCAACTCTTGCCTTGAATAGTGTTGATAGGGCCGCTGTGGGGACCTATGGACCTATAATTCAAAGTTCCAATAAATTTGAGATTATTAATTAAACTCTTTAATTAAATAATCTTAATTTATTAATCTCATGATTACTCCACTATAAAATATGAGACTGCACTCTTGTAATTATAGACATTTCATTTACTGAGTACTTTATAATAATAAAGTGTCTATTGATATAATCATTACATACAAATTAACCCTCTAATAATGGTTCATAATTAATCAGGAATAAAATTACTGTTTTACCCTTTTAATTATATCTTGTTTCCTTAAGTACCATTGACTTTACTAGCGATGGTTAATTCATAAATAAATTATGAATTTTAGCTCAATAACGTTTTCAGTCCCAAAAGTCAACCCTTAAGAGAACCATTATTCAATCTTTTACGAGAAGGTATAGATTCCATATCTGTATACTATGTCCCCAGCCATTTACATTAATAAGTTCCCAAAACAAAAGTTTCGAGCCTGATCATTCTGACAGACCCTAACGAGTGAATCAATGAACTCATACAACATAAACAGGAGTTCATAGTAACTTCAGGATTAAGATCTATTTATATATGATCATCAGTTGATATATTTAATTAATACTTCGAAACAGTATTTAACTAAGTATTAATAAACATATCTAGTCCAGTTCTATATATTCTCTATTATATAAAGTACTTCCACTAAAGTTTCCTACTACATTAGTAATCCAGATCTAGATCACATGTAATCATAATACTAGTGGTCCGTACTTGCATTAATTAAACTAAAGATTCCATAACTTTATTTCATTGCGAAATATTCAAGTTCATTTATCTCAAACACAATCCTCTCGTACCAATACGTGGTTGAGATCACATATATGAACTTAGGAATTTTTCTGATATTTACTTAATATTATCACAGAATAATATAGTTCATAGAATGTATGCATAACAAATTCAATTTGTTTATTTCTTTCTTAGAACAATGTCTACTACATATGCTTTCATGGCACAATTCCCAACAGTTGGGACTTTGGGGAAACCTTGGGGTGATTTTGGAAGGTTTGGGTTAGGAGAAAACGCAGGAAAAGCCCAATTTTTCTGGGTTCGCGAAGGAGCGTCGCGGTGCTGTTCTTCTGAGCCACAGTGCAAGGGCGTTCCAGGGCAGGGAGCCTTGGCTGTATGCCGCAACAGTTGGGGTTTGCGTTGCAGCACTAGCCCAAATTTCAGGATCCCCAAAATCCAATTTTTAGGGTTTTTTCCCAGGGGCTCGATAGACAATTTCACCACCCCGTTTGGTGGGATGGGAGGTCCCAAGAGCACGGGATTGGTCCTAGGATTCATTTATGGAATCGAATGTTGATAAGATATTATCTATGGGTTGTGGCTAGGTTATCGCTAAAGATAAGGAGAGGATCATTCTCGGGGGTCGTGCTTGCTTGTTTATTTGCTTGTGCTTGGACCAAAGTAACAAAACTGCATTTGATGCATGAGATACATGATTAGGTCTTGGCCCCATTGTTGAATGTAATATGATTAGGGCTCGACCCCATTGTTGAATGTATTATGATTAGGGCTCGGTCCAGCTATCAAATGTATTATTATTAGGGCACGGCCAAGCTATCAAATCTATCATGATTAGGGCTCGACCCAGCTATTAAATGTAATATGATTGGGGCTTGGCCCAACTGTTAAATGTAATATGATTGGGGCTTGACCCAACTATTAAATGTAATTTGATTGGGACTTGGCCCAACTGTTAAATGTAAACATGATTAGGGCTCAAGCCTAGCTAATGAACATAATTATAATTATGCATGTGTATACCTGTGTAAGTTCGTTGTAATGTGTTGTTTCTATGTATGATAAAGGTAGCATATGTATGTTTGTCCTCGATTAGGAGGTCGTCTGATAAGTTGGAAGTCTGTCTATCGTACCTAACCAAAGCTCAGCTTGCTAGTCAGAGTATACTTGAATAAAAGGGGTCTGGCTTATCAGCCGAGGGATTAAAAGGGCTCGACTTATGAGTTGAGGGGTTTACAAGGCCCAGCTTCTAAGTCGAGGGTTTATAAGGCTGAATTATAAGTCGAGGGATTATAAGGCCTGGCTTATAAGTCGAGGGTTTACAAGGCCGACTTATAAGTTGAGGGTTCATAAGGATCAATTTATGAGTAAAGGGTTTGCAAGGATCGGCTTATGACCCATGATCAGCATTATGCATGTTGAGTGCAGGGCGTTATGGCTAGGCCACCCCGAGAGTGCGTTATGCACTTGACTGGCTCAAATGCCATAGGAATAAATGGGAGTGCATTATGCACTTGAGTAGCTCGGATGCCATAGGAATAAACGCGAGTGCATTATGCACTTGACTAGCTTGGATGCCATTGGAATTAACGGGAGTGCATTATGTACTTGAATGGCTCAGATGCCATAGGAATGAACGACTGTGCGACACGCACTTGCGTGACCCTATGGTCACTTACTTGTATAGTGTGTATGCTTGGTTCCAATTATTACTGTTGAGCATGTTGTTATATTTTGTGGACTATCTGAATTTGCTAATGTGTTTTCTAGCTAAGTCTTTTGGCTCACGAGTGCTTTGTAGTGCACGTAAGGGTAAGGAGAGCCTTGGCGAACCTTGATTTGAAGAACGTTAGGGGCGACTGCCACGGCTGGGGTATCGCAAGGGAACTAGGGTTAGACCCTGTTTTGCTGCTTAGGTCGTCTTATTTTGTAACCACTGAGTTATAAACAAATTTTTAAACTTGTATTTTGGGATCCCATGTAAAGACTTAATTTTATTTTAATGGAAATGTTTATTCGTTGATTAAAATTTTTAATACTTGAACCCTTAGTGGATTAATCACATGTTTTAGTCCAAATGACTCGTTTAGAGAGTCCCACACTAATTTAAACGCACGTGGTAACAGACCCTAATTAGCAGGGCATCACAGTTACCGAACCCTGAGTCAAGCTTGTCTTTAGTGGCGAGTGTACATGCCTGGCCAGTCTTCAGGAACCTTTAAACCTTGACAGGTCTGTTATTAAGTTGTAATGTCCTCCTAATCCAGGATCATTACACTGTGTACTTTAAATAGTGCTAGACTTACTAATCAAGTCCCTTGGTTATAAACGTGTAACTAAGGTAAATGACAAGGGTTATGGTTAAAAAATTTTGGTCAAAATGGAATGTTTAGTTTTCATTAAAACGTTTAATATGAATACATGGGATCCCAACAGAGTTTAAAACGGTTACAAACCCAAAATGTATACAAAATCCGACCTAAGTGACAAAATAAGGGATACAACCCTAGTTCCTCCAAGATAACCCCAGTCGTGGTGGTCGAGTAGCTGCATATGTACACGCCGCCACCGAAGCTCTCCAACTCAGGGCTTGTCAAGCTTTTTCCTTCCCCTTACCTGCACCACACAACACTTGTGATCCAAGGCTCAGCAAGGAAACTATAAACAAATGCATGAATTGTAAATAAAGATTCTAGATGCATATCTAGCATGCCCAGCAGTAATAACCTACTCATGCATGCATACAATAACAAATAAATGATTATAAGATCATTCTGGGGCCAGTTTCCCTGAGTAGATGACCATTGAGTCAACCTGGGGCCATATGCCCTAGCTAAGTGACCATAGAGTCACCCAGGGCCTTTTTCCCTAGCTCTGAGTAACTAGCCATAGAGCTAGCCAAGTGCTTTGTTTTTCCAAACTACCGTAGGTTCATTCAACATAATAGTACGTCCCTGATTAGGCCTAAGCCTATTGACCAGCACGCTATTGTCACCCTTGACTAATAAGTCAATGCCTTAACCAGATATTCAGACAATCAGATAAAGAGATACTCAAATACATATAAGCATACTTCAGATAATACAAGTATGCATACATATTAATCATATATCTCAGTCAATTAAATACAAACACAGTAATAACCATGTTTCTTAACGAGGCCGAGCCCTAATCACACAGAATACTTATTAATCATATATCTCAACCAATTAAATACAAATACAGTAATAACCATGCTCCTTAACGAAGTCGAGCCCTAATCATGCAGATAATTACATTTAACACATATTGGATGCATTTTTCTTGCCTCAGGTCCGAGTGCAACGTATAATAAGAATGACCCTCGAGCACAATCCCCATTTTGATCCCCTATCAGTAACCTAGTCACAACCATAATATAGAATCCTGTCAATAATGAGCGAATAAAGACTTCCAAACCAAGTCCTAGTCTCAGAGACATCAAAATCTACTAAATCGAGTAGTAGAATCGATCCTGAGTCCTCAAGTCTAAGCTCCCACTCTCAAGACCTTCCGAGGGCTCAAAAGCCCTTCAAGCGCTATGGCCCAAGAGTCGTGGCCCACCCCTAGTCAGAGAGCCTAAGGTCTCTCCTCTGGAACACACACGTCGCGGCTCTCCCTGCAAGCGTCGCGGCTCAAATGGAGGTTCAACACCTCTTTCTCCCTTTCATTCATGAGAGTCGCGGTGCCCCAAGAACAGGGTCGTGGCTCAACATGAAAACCCAATTTTTCCCACGTTTTCTTCAAGCCAAAACTCACCAAAAACCCAACCAAACATAGACGAATCCCTAAAACAAAGTTCCCAATCAACTCAGCACTTCATAAGCCTCAAAACCATCCCCCAAAACAAGCTTAAAACTCATCATAAAATGAAATTCAAATTTGAGTTTTCAAAACTCTAAAACTCAACTAAAACCAGAGAAAACATATAGAATTGAAGCTAGAAATCGATACCTCTGCTGCCAAAACAACGCTAAGCTTTTCCCCAAGCAATCCCGAGCCTAAGCTAGCTTCGATTCCCCTTAGATCGTAAGAAATCTGAAATAATATGTGAGAGAGAGAGGGTGAGTACATGAGTGAGACAGAGTTTGATATTTTTCTGTTTATGTGTACTTTACTTAGAGTTCAAGTAACTCTAACCAAATCCCGAAGCTCGGGGTCCCAAAAACGTCCCCGAGGGTAAAATGGTCTAAATTTCCAAAACTCCCTCCTATTCTCACAAACTCTTAATATATCCTCAAATACTTATTCTCATTACCCGATATCCCGGTAATGTACTAAATACCCAAAATACCGCTTGACTCACCTCGAGTCGGGTATTTGGTCCCGTTATGACTCTCCCTCTAACTTGCTCCCTAGGATCGCCTCATGCCGAGTAACCCAAATATATCCACATAATAATGTGGTCTCACACATATATCACATATATGCACGTATATTCCAAATATACCTGTAACAGGCAAAATTACGAAAATTGCCTTTCTAATAAGAAATGGACCCACATGCATATTTAATACACCTAAACATGCATATCTAGTCATATTATAATATAACTCACATAATCGTATAATGATACATATATATATATCACATAAACACATCTTTCGTAATTAAATCACATATATTCAAATAATTCTCCATAATTTTCCATCATAGTCCCCTAATCAAGGTCGTAAGCCTTATTAGCTTATTTGGAACGTTTCATATAGGTACCTTCTTCACTTTGTCTTTCTTTGGTTCACATTTATATTCCTTTTATTTACTCTAGTTCTTGCAAAATTCAACCTTTCATCACAAAAGTCTTCCTCCTAATGATAATTAAGCCAGGCGAGAAGTCTCTCCACTTCTCTCTATTTAATTCTAATTATATGATGTCGTTATATTAATTTGTTAAATTAGTTTTTTAGTTAATTATTTTGATATTATTAAAAAAAATCATTAACTAATATCAAATTTGGGATATTTAAAGTATTTCAAAATATAAATTGACCAAAATTTAGTGTAGGGTCCTATTTTTAACTATTTTACAAAATAGATGGCCTTTTTTATAATTATTTAAAATAAAAGGTCTAAACTGCTATAAAAACAAAACGGAGGGAGTCAAAATGATATAAACTGTAACGCCGTACTTCCTTAGAGCCATTACTAAGTGAGTTTAAAACGTGCATTTAACTCGCTAATCGAGGTTTTAAGGCAAAAGTGTGAATAAACCATAATCAGAGTCATAAACTTTGAAACTAATTCTATTTACTGAAAATCATAAAACGTTTAACATTCGGGATCCCAAAATACTTTTTAGAAATATTTACAACCCAAAAATATAATCATAGCCGGCTAAACGACAAAATCTAGGTTCAGTACAATCATCTCCCAAAATACCCCTGGCTGTGGCAGCCAGGCAGGCCAAACATGTACGCGACGCTTCACGCTCTCCGTACTCATGGTTGATCGACTTTCCCCTTGCCCTTACCTGCACCACAAAGCACCTGTGAGCCGAAGCCCAGCAAGAAAACCCTCACAAGTAGATAAGATATGCATATCAAACACTTAGCATATAAACAGACCATCAATAGGCTATACAAATACGGCCATCCCGTCCCAGACGCTTTACTAGGCCCTGGGTTCGCGGTCTGCACCGTCAGGATATCCCATGTATCCTTTAGGGTCTCGTCCTGGCAACTCGCACTCTGCGTGCTAAATGCTTCTCCCGGCCCCTTGTCGCACTCTGAGTGCTTAATGTTGTTCTCGGCCCCTTGCCGACCTCAGCCTGCGCCATTCCCAGCTCTTGCCGAACATTCACACAAATGCATACATAGCATAATAAAGCAAATACCAAAGATGAATAAAATCAATCAAAGGGCTACACCCTGCAACACAATCATATAGGGCCCTACCCTGCATACAAGCTCTATGGGAACAACAGTTTTCTTACCTGTGTCCCGAGCTTCCCAAGCACCGCGATCACGAGCACAGTCCTCTAACCCGAGCCTTGAAGAAATCCTAGTCACAACACAAGAACCATAATCAACCATCACGTTCTAATCCATTAAATAGTTTCGAGTCATAATTCAAACCTCCGGGACCTTGGTTTCTACCAAACTAGGTAGTAGGAACCTTCCTGAGCCTTAACGTTCAAGTTCCTGAGCTAAAAACCCTCATTTTGCCAAAAATCCACATTTGGGTCGCGGTTCAGCCTCCCTTAAGCACCGCGGTGCACCCCTAGACAGAGACAAAATTGCCTCACATCTTCCAGCCTAGGGCCGCGGCGCCTGGGAAATTCCCTCGAAGGCCACTAGCCTAAAAACGCAAGCAGGCCGCGGCACGAGCCCGAAACCCAGAATTCCCATGCAAACTTTTCAAGCTAACTCCCCTAAAATCATTCAAAACACACCCCAACAATATAATTGAATCCCATAATCACCCTAATACACTTTAGGTAGCACATAAACTCAAAGAAACCAGCCAAAATCCTACTCTAACTCAAGTCCAATTATCTAAGCTTTAACCCCTCAAACTTCAGCAAAACAGAGGAAAATTAAACAGAATTCAAGCTTAGATCCTTACCTCAAGAATAATTCGACTCTCAGCTATCTTTAACCTTGCTCCTTGCTTTGACTTCCCCAATTTGCAGCCTCAAATCCAAAGCTTTCCCCTCAAAATTCCCTTGGCAAGTTTGAGAGAAAACAATAAAAAGAGAAGAGAAAGAGTTTGGGTCGGTTCCTCTAAAAACCCTAAACATATCCTTAGTTTATTTTATTTAACTTAATCTCTAAGCTTACCTCAAAGGCTCGGGGTACCGAAAACGTCCCCGAGGGAAAAATGGTAATTTTCCCCAATATTCCCTCTTAAACATTCTAACCTCAAATATATCTCCAAATATTCCATAACCTGATAACCCCATAAAACATCTAATACCCGAATTACCCCTCGACTCGTCCCAAGTCGGATTTTCGACCCGTTGTGACTTTCTAGCAGACAGCTCCCAAGGACTGTCTCGGACCGCGCTACACAGATATATCACAAGTATATCGCATTTACCACATTTATCACATTTATGCCCTCGCGCAGACTAAAATTACAAACATGCCCCTAATAACCAGACGGGGCCCACATGCGCATATTTAATTCACCTAAACATGCATTTTTAATCACATACTCATCAAATTCGCATATAATAATAATAAATCACTTATTGCCCTCCAGGCACACTAATCAAGGCCCTAAGCCTTATTAGCAAATTTGGGACGCTATATAACCCTAATAAAAAGGATAATCATGATTGTTGTATATGGATATATTATGGGGTTTTGATTTGATAGGGAGGATTTAAAAGAATTGTTATGCTTATCATAATTAAATTACATGAATTGTTGGTATTTTGAAAGAAATGTGAGTTTTGGATTTCGCAAGTGGCGTTCCTCGGGCACATTATATCCAAAGATAGAGTTGCAGTAGACCCATCAAAGGTAGAGGCCATGAAGGATTGGCCAAGACCGAAGAACGCATCCGAAGTAAGAAGCTTTCTGGGATTCGCAGGATATTATAGGAGGTTCGTAGAGGGCTTTTCTAAGATAGCCACTCTGCTGACCAACTTGACCCAAAAACAACAAAGATTCAACTGGAATTATAGATGTGAAGAAAGCTTCCAGATGCTTAAGGACAAGCTGTGCTCAGCACCAGTACTCTGTGTACCGACACCCAACAACAAGTTCGTAGTCTACTGTGGCGCGTCGAAGCAAGGGTTGGGTTACATGCTGATGCAAAATGACAAGGTGATAGCCTACGTCTCAAGGTAGTTGAAGGAGTACGAGCAACGTTACCCAACTCACAATATGGAGTTGGCAGCGGTGGTTTTTGCATTGAAAATCTAGCTTCATTATCTTTACGGAGAACAGTGCGATATTTATATGGACCACAAAATTTTAAAGTACTTCTTTACTCAGAAGGAGCTCAACATGAGGCAGCGCCAGTGGTTAGAGTTAGTGAAGGGTTATGACTGTGAAATCTTATACCACTCAGGAAAGGCAAATGTAGTTTCCGACGAGCTAAGTAGGAAGAGTTATGGAAGTTTAGCAGCACTAGCAGGAATAGAAAAGCCATTACAGCAGGAGCTGATTAGTGCCGGAATAGAAATAGTTGTCGGCAAGCTGGCTAATTTTTCTATCCAGTCAAATCTTCTAGAAGATATATGGATTGGGCAAGGGCATGATGACACACTAGCAGCACATATGGATGCAGTCATAGAAGGCAAGGCCACATATTTCTCAATATTAAGTCGAGGATTATTGAGATATAAGGATCGAGTATGCGTGCCAGATAATCAAGGGATTAAGATGGAAATTCTAGAAGAAGCGCACAGTACCCCGTACTCAGTTCATCCAGGGTCGACCAAGATGACGCATGACATCAAGGCAATATATTGGTGGCCAGGGATGAAGAAGGACATAGCGAAATTTGTGTCTAAGTGTCTAGTATGCCAGCAAGTGAAAGCAGTACATCAGTAGCTCACAGGCTTATTGCAACCGCTTAGCGTACCAGAATGGAAGTGGGACAATATAGCCATGGATTTCGTGATAGGGTTGCCACGAACGAACAAGCAGCATGATTCTGCTTGGGTAGTAATAGATAGACTAACCAAGTCAACTCATTTCATGCCTATTAAGACTTCATTCATGATAGACCAATATGCAGACATCTATGTCCAAGAGATAGTACGGTTGCATGGAATCCCCAAGACAATAGTGTCTGATAGAGGATCGATGTTTACATCGAGATTTTGGGGAAGTTTACAGCGACCCATGGGTACTAAGTTAAGTCTTAGGACAGCTTTTCATCCTCAGACAGATGGGTGGTCCGAGCATACGATTCAGATTTTAGAAGATATGTTGCACACTTGTGTACTTAATTTCGGAGGATCATGGAATAAGTACTTCCCGCTGATAGAGTTCTCTTACAACAATAGCTACCAGTCAACGATCGGCATGGCACCTCATGAGTTGCTTTATGGAAGAAGGTGTCGATCACCGTTGCATTGGGATGAACTAGGAGAAAGGCAACTTATCAGTCCCGAAGCTGTTAGAAAAGCTCAAGAAGCAGTAACGTTAATTAGATAGCGTATGCTTACTGCTCAAAGCCGTCAGAAAAGCTATACGGATGCCAAGCAACGCGATGTGGAATTCAAAGTCGGAGATCAAGTCTTCTTGAAGATATCTCCTATGAAAGGTGTGAAGCGGTTTGGGAGGAAAGGAAAACTTAGTCCTCGATTTATAGGTCCTTTTGAGATATTGGACAAAGTGGGAGCAGTTGCGTATAGACTAGCCCTATCGCCAGCCCTAGTAGATAGCCACAACGTGTTCCACATCTCAATGCTACGCAAGTATGTGTCAGACCCATCTCACGTCCTCAAGTACGATACGATAACACTCCAGAAAGACTTGAGTTATGAGGAACGACCGGTTAGCATCCTAGATAGAGGGATGAAGCAGTTATGGTCCAAGAGTATTCCAATAGTCAAATTCCTATGGAGTAATAGTTTTGAAGAGGAGGCAACGTGGGAGTTGGAGGAGGACATGCAAAGCCGGTATCCAGAATTATTTGGTAAGTAAATTTTGAGGACGAAATTCTTTTTAGTAGGGGAGAATTATAGAGTCCAAGAACTTTACTTAGCTAGTTAGTAGTAGTAGTAGTAGTAGTAGTAGTAGTAGTAATAACTAGTAGTAGTAATGATATGTTTATGACTGTGGATTTTGGTTCAAGCCGGGACTTAGTTGGACACTCGTAGCAACACTTGTAGATTTTATAAGTTTAACCTATAGTTTAAGAATATTAATTATAACCTAAGGTTTGATTAATATGATTGATTATCACTACAAGAAAAAATGCTTTTAATAAGACAAAAAATGTGTTATCAAAACATATCATAACACTTTTTGACGTGTTAAGACCGACTATGTTATCGTAGGTCAGGGTACTTTACATAACACTTTATCATTGTTATACAGATGTGTTATTATACTGTCAACGATAACACAATTTCTATGTTATTTTAATAAATAGATAAGTGTTTAATTATATTATTTTTAGTCGATTATATAACACATTTCAATACTTATAAATTTGTGTTATACTACACTTTAGTATAACACATTTTTTGTGTTATACTGCACTTTAGTATAACACATTTTTTGTATTATATAATGAAGTTTGCATAACAAAATTCTTTACTTATAAAAAGTGTTATTGTAATAGATATTATAACACATTTTTCGTATTATTTTAATATTTAGATAAGTTTAAATTCTCATTATATATTCATTTATATCACTAATTTATTCTATTATATTTTTATTTTTTATTTATATAATTAAAATTAGCTTTCTAATATATACTAGCATCATCAAATTAACTGGACTTTCAAATAACAAAAAGTAAAAACATTCAACATTGTATTAACAATCCACAAATTAGTTTAAAACATTCAACATTGTCATCAACAACAAAATGTTCTTTAAGTGTTCAAGTAGTCTTAAATATTCAACATATTGAAAAGTTACTACTTTTAGCACAAAATATTCTATAGCTGCCCAATACAAAGCCTTCAAAATTAAGTATCCTTTTCTATTTCGCTTGTCACATCTGCAAAATAAACAAAGAAATATTTTATTGTTATTATCTAGCATCACAAATTACTTCAAGAAAAATGCTATGGAAATTATTTCCAAGAGAGGACACCACATGCAAAATAATGAATTCACAACTACACCAAAGCAAACAAAGAAACCAAACACTAAATTATAAGACATTGATTCTTTTTTTAATATGAAAATGTACCTCTTGGAATAACTTTTTTAGAAAGCCATGCAACTGTGGAACCAACTGCTTCTTGTATTGTAAGCATCACATTATTAAGATTAAAAAAGATTTGGGCATTTATGTTTGTTTTGTTTAAAAATTATCTGAATCCCACAAAATTTTCACTGCTCTCATTTTTTTCCTTCTTCATTTTCAAATTTATCTTCATCTCTCTCTCTCAAAAAAAAAAAAAGAAAAAAAAAAGAGGACTCTATCTTCATACTCATTTGTTTTCTTCACCCAAGAATATATATTTATATTATGTATAAACTAAATAATATGCAGTCTCATAAAGTCTCTGTGTGTCGAAACCACTTAAGATAGATACTCCAATGTGTATCTAACTAAAGAAGAAAATGAAAGTGTGTCCTCTCCTCTTTACATGCCAAGACTTAATCTGGCATCCCTGGCCCTGTTATTGTAAATCTTTTTACTATGCAAAGAACACCCATACTACTTTTGTCTGTGCATCCAACCAAATCAACCAGGACTTGTTAAAGACAAGGAAAATTCCTAAATCTCAACAGAATTGCAAGACCAAATGTAGGAGATTTTTTTTTATATATTAACTGAACTTGAAGATGAGAAGAAATCCGTGGGATTAGCAATAGAAGGCTCAGAGCTAAATCATGTTCACTCATTACTAAATCAAGTAAACTTGAAAAGAAAAGCTCAAAATAATGAATCTCCTTTACTCTATTCCAAATAACAAAGGTATGTTTTAGATAATGTGTATTTTAGGAACTAATTGATTACCATAAAAACAGAGCAATTAGACTAAGAGACAAAAGGATTTGAATCATATCCTTGATCACGGGAGCTTTAATTTTTTCCTACGAAATAACAATTAAACAAAGCAACATTGTTAACTACTATTTTAAAACGTATATTGTTCACTGAGACTATGCATCTTTTCTATCTCCTCTACCTTTTCTCTGTCTCAAGACTTGTTCATATCTATGTACCTCCAACCACAACAACATTTACTAGCTCTCTTAGCTTGGAGCTCCTACCGTAGCACTGTACAAGTCCTGCTAAGTTCTTCACTTTATCAAGTCTTATCAGTCAAGAAACCACTACATCAGAGTTTAGAATAATAGAATTAGGATTTATCTTTTAGTACTTTCTAAGGAAAAATCACCTTAATAAAAAAAACCATAATTAATTTCTGAGTTACTTAGCAAACAAAAATCAAGAATTTATTGTGAGAATAACAGCAAGCTAAGAGTTTAACACAAGGCATCACTTTCCACAATCTACATTTGTCAGACAAAGCTCATATTTCTTGCTCTACTGCTTAAGTTGAGCTCTTATGAAATTGTACAAGTTTCCAAGTAACTTGGTTTCTCATATTTAAAAAAAAAATGCTTGATGGTCTCCCTGTACCCATGCCCATTGATGTCAACTTTTAGGTACCGAAGTATAAAGCCCTATTTCAAATGACAAAGTTGCTAAGTGGGCTATTGTTAATCCAAAATAACAAGAACAAGAATAATAACTAGTAGTAATAATTGTAAAAAAAAAAAAGGATTTTGGACACAGAATACTACAAACCTTGTATAAAAATATGTATTTATTTATATAGCCTTTATAATTCAATGTGTCATAAACTAGAACACATATAACTTATCGAAAATAACACATGAATATGCAGTAAAGATGTGCATAGGTAAATATATATATATTTATTAAATAAGCATATAACAACATACTCAATAACATTAAGATAGGTTTTAAGAAAAGTGAGCACTAAAGCTTAAGAATAGATCTTAATCTAATATAGTAGCAAGTTGAGATGAAGTGAGGTGAATTATCAATTATGGCTTCTGTTTTTTAATGGTTGAAAATAAGGGAAGTCTTATTTAGATTTGGAATACTAGTGCAGTCAAATATGATATTAATAACTCAGTTATTTTTCTTTTCATATTTTCTACAAAACTTGAAAAGGTCAAATGCAACATCCGGTTATTAGCTGATACAAACTTGATTGATACTTTTCATATTGGCTTAAATGAACTTTAACATATATATATATATATATTACATATCACCTAAGCAAATTAGCATAGTTATTGATGATTGTTGCTTATTATGACCATGGAAATGTGTCCCTAAAGCTAATGTGGTGGGTGGGTCTTGGTAAGTCACACGATTAGTGCAGAATTGGGCTTACGGACAGCAGTAGTTTATCAAATTGTGGAGCATATGTGTCCAGTGTGTGTGTATGTGTGTATAGTTGCTCCACTGATTGCCTATTATCATTTATATATATATATATATGTATGTGTGTGTTGTATTCAATCATGGAAGAGTATAGAGATTTAGGAGATAAGTAAAAGTTTGTAGAGTATCTTACAGTGGTATTGCTTGGAGTCAATCAATGATTTTTCAACTCTTCTCTTTTTAGTGACTCAACCTGTGTTTTCTAGATCTAGCCTTCCACTCTGTTTCTTTGATATTTATATATATATATATATATGTATATATGGCAACGCTCAAGAACAAATATAAGTTAAAACAAAATCTCTCTCACTTTTTTTGTAGACTTTTATGAAAACAAAGATGGCATATAACTTTTGACCCTATTCTCTTATTTTTGTATTCCCTTTTAATAAAGTCTTATATATCTCTCTCACTCACTCACTCACTCAACTCATAGCAATAATCCATAGTCATTTTCATAAACAAGAGTTTGATGTAATTGACTAATGGGTTATCCATCCTATCAATGCTTACTGTTTTAGAATACCTTATTATCCATCATCTTTGGCAGTAGTGTATATTTTCTTTCTTGGCTTTTTTCTCAATGGACAACACAACAGATGCCATTCTATAAACAACCATAAGAAAAGAATTGGTAGACTGCTCCGTCATAACTGTGGCTCACAGAATCCTAACTGTCATGGACTACACTAAGGTGCTTGCCATTAGTGATGGTCAGTACTAAACTTTTCTACTTAATTCAACAATTTTTATACATATATTCAGTGTTTATAAACTAAGGCAGCAAACACTGGCACTTATTTTGAGGGTTGATTGGTAGTTACAAGTGTTTTGGGTATTTTATTTTAGCCAAGTGAAGTTTTTTTAATAAGATTTTGGTGGAGCAGCTAGTGGGTGTTTAGTTTTCATTTTTATAGATTAACAAGTGATTATTGTAATAATTTTTATTTAAAAAAATGCTGAATATTGTAAAACTTGGTCATAGACCAACCATGTGGTGTATTTCTTTATTTTAATTCTGTATTTTGGTTTGGCTCTCATAATATGGCCTGTGTTATACTCATGCTTAGTATTGATGATCTAAATAAAAATTGCCACCTTTAGTCTAAGGAAAAATCACCTTAATAAGCAAAACCATAATTAATTTCTGAGTTACTTAGCAAACAAAAATCAAGAATTTATTGTGAGAAAAACAGCAAGCTAAGAGTTTAACACAAGGCATCACTTTCCACAATCTACATTTGTCAGACAAAGCTCATATTTCTTGCTCTACTGCTTAAGTTGAGCTCTTATGTGAAATTGTACAAGTTTCCGAGTAACTTGGTTTCTCATATTTAAAAAAAATAAATTTTTAAAGATTAACAAGTGATTATTGTAATAATTTTTATTTTTAAAAAAAATGATGAATATTGTAAAACTTGGTCATAGACCAACCATGTGGTGTATTGATAACAACAATTGATAACAACATAATCAATTAATCTGTATGTAAACATAAAACTCATGTTATACTAACCAAATAAAAATCAGCCACTAGATCAAGTTTTTTTTTTAATGGTGTAAAACTAGTGTGTAAATATGTGTTCATGAAACATAGGTTAAAAAAACAAAAAAAAAGTTGTTGAGAAAATAATTGATAATATAATTGCTGGCCATCTACTGGAGTGGGGTTTCTTTTCTTTTATTTATTTTAAAGAGTCAATTTACTACAACTACATTATTGTCTTTTTCTCTTTTTAATTATTATGTCCTCTGTCTTTGCTTCTTATATATAAATGAAATCTGAAAACATAGATAGGTATTGAAATTCAAAGACCCAGTTTATGAACTTCATCCCTTTTCTATGAGACTAATTGTATTTAGTAGAAATAATATTTTATTAATAGAATTGTGAGAAGAGAAAGTTAGTTATACTATTATTTGTCCAAAATACATGTATAAAATGTACTAATTCAATCATAATTACTCTTTGACACTAACTGTTTATATATGCTAGTCATAGTTTTATTTTCTACTGTATAAGAATACTAGTTTTAGGATAATTCTATTGGCATCTTAATTTTTTCTCACTCTATTATAAACCTCTTATAACATTTTAAAATTTATTTTTTCTGTCTTAATTTTGCATCAAGTACTGTATTTTTATGTCTTAATTTTTTTTGTGAAGTTGGGACGTGAAAACTACCCTTGTTCACACCACAAGCAAGATATCTAACAATATAATCAAACCAATTCAAGCAAACACAATTTATTTGTAAGAAGATAATACATAATTTTAGATAAAATCTAACATCATTTCCCATATAAAAGCTTACCTAACCATCTATCAATACCAAATAAAAAAATTCAAACAACACACAATAAGTTTTCTTCCTTATATCACCGCAACACACAAACAAATTTTCAAGAACCTACTTCTCTAAGACACACAAGTTTTCAACCTTCCATTATCAACGCATCACACAATTTTAATCTTAGAACCTACTTCTCTATGAATGAATATTTAAGATATTGAAACTCCTCTAACATTTGTATGATATAATAAAACAGTTAAGAGAACATCCTTCCATACCTCTTGCAATTAATAATCAAATTAATTAACTTTGCAATGCTCCTTTCCAATTTGATTCACAACCTAAAGAATATAATCAATACCTAAAAGATTAATACAAAATTAAAATTAAATGATACAATAAAACCATAAAATTCATGAAATTACTTGTTACGAGTCTTAAAATCATAAACTATATTCATTAATGGTTCAAACTTAACATAAAGAAACATATTCCAACTCAAATGTCCAAAAAAATCATCATGTTCATAATCATCATCATTTCTGCTCATTCTATCTTAAATTCAGCTACTAAAATACTAAAATAAATAATATTTCAGCAACTTAAAAACAGTATGATCATACTATGTAGTCATAAAACAAATTGGTTATGAAACCCTAACCCTATGTGTAGCCAATAATCCCATTTTATCCAACCAGTACTAGATTTCCAATATAAGCACCAACTGGGGCATAGGACTCCAAAGTCTATTAGGTACCAAATTTCCAAGCGATATGTCCGGAATCTAAGCATGCACTATAGCCAATCTCAGTTTAATCATAACTATGATTTATCACTAGCTAGAACTTGTTTCAGGACATACAGTAAGAACTTGCACTCTTAACGGTGGACCAATTCAACATCAAATACTAACATACAGCACATAAATTAGATTACCTTATAAAAGATAAATAAAAAGGATGAAAGAAAAGTATATTATAACCCTGATGAACACCAAACACAAAAGTGAGCCCCAGTTGATTAAAAAAAAAACAAATCTTTTGTCTAAATCATTATCTTGATTACTCAATCAACTCATTAGTCATGGAACCCAATAGTGATCTAAGACCTCTTTCTGTTTTTAAGGCCCTTGAGTGGGGACATTGGGAAAATATATGGCCACCAGACTATGCCAGCAACTAAAACCTTGTTACTAATGTACAAACACTTCTGTTACCCCCAAAACACAGGTAAAAATCGCATCTTTTTCAGGGAAAATAAAAGCAAAATGCAATAGCTTTAGCTTATATAAAGAGATAAAGTAACAGAGTTTTCTGGACATTACAAGTGGGAATCCCCTTGCAAAGAGCCCAAGACCCACAATAGAAACCAGTGGCACGATTATAATAGGACTAAATAAGCCATTTATGAAGAAATTTTTACTCTTTTGGCTAGACTATACGCAGATATTTTTCTTTTCATAATGTAAAAATTATATTGTCTTATTCTTTGTGGCATTTCTAAATTCTAATTCATGTTGATTGCAACTTATAGTTTAGTCCCTTCACTTATCTTTTTTATTCTCTCTTTTCAATCTGAATATGATTCAAACCACTTGTAAAAAAATATGACTGAAATTAATTGTATATTTATATAAATAATTTTTACACAAACATAATTCATTATATGTATAGTTTCATGATTCCATCCTTGAAACAAAGAGTGCAATAAATATAACATATGTAGACTTCAGCAATTGATGATTTCAGATTTTTATAATCTTTAAGAACAGTAGACTTTTTTCTTTCTTCTTCTTTTCTTATTTGGTCTTATTGAATAAATGTATAGTAAGTATGGGCTTGGAAATGTTTATCACATTAAATAGAAATAAAAAAGAGGAAAAATCAATAAAATGCATGTTGCATATCTAAAACCAGAAAACGAAATTGAATTGAACTTACTTTCTGCTGCTTCTGCAATTCTTCTCACAAACTCAGAGTTTACGACACTAATGTACGTTTCCTGGCCTAGATACCACGAGTTTAGATTGTCTGTTCGAAGGTTCCACATGCCACTATTGTCTAGAGAAATCAAAATTGATGTCCAAGCTCTGGAAAAGACCTGTAACCAGTTGAAAAATCATTCTATTAACAAGACATGATTCACTAGCATATTAAAAGAGAAAAAGAATGCACACATGATACAGATTATAACAAGGGTGAGAAGCATATTAGTCCCACTAGCATGGCAGATTATAGCAAGTGGTAGTTCATTTTCATTATGACCAAAAAACTAATCCCTGATAAGTTACAATCACACATCTACAAATAAGAACATAAAATCCATGGTCAAATTTAATTCAAAGAAGAAAGAACTCAAAATATATATAAATTGATACAACTCCATGATTATGAATGTGCACATGATACAGATAAACGTGCAAGGAAATGCCATGAAATTTTGAATAAAATGGGAAAGTGAAATTTTAAATAGGTTAGTTGAGAAACACTAAAACAGCCACAACAAACTTAAATTACATAAAGATCAGTGACTCACATAGCTTTAGGATTTGAAATGTCCAAAAAGTCCTTAGTATGGGGTTGCAATTTAACATATGTCCCCTTCGGAAGAGTCACATTCTTCACACGCACAAAGTCTCCCTCTTGTAAGAGCATATTTTCCATCATCTAATTTGGACAGCAAAATTCTAATAAGAAAAAATCATCAACATACGAGGGCTAGACAAAATGGACCAGATAAATTTATATAGGTTAATACAACACAGAAATAATCAATCCCCTGCCCAATAAGGCATATAGATCGTGCCTTCCTCTGCTACAAACTCTAACACCCCCACAGTGAGAGACCCTCTCTGCAGGGTCATTCCGAAGCTCAAACAACATCGGATAATCTATATGTAGAGATGCTACAGAATTGTTTTAATGTTAACAACTTGAATTTGACTCAAATGGTAGCTTTAAAAAAATTGAACGATCTAAAAACACTAACCAAGACGGTCAAGGGCCGAGGGAGGCATTATAACAGAACAATGCAATAGAAACCATATATCAGGAAGGCACAATAACAAAAGCATATAACCATAAAGTGACAAACTAACTAACATAACGTGTCAAGGATTGCACCAAGAATGCACAATATTTAGAGACGAGTAAATTAAATCAAAATACTTAATTGTCATTTTTCTTTAATGGAAAACAAGTATACTATCCTCTCTTTTTTTTAGCAAATTACAGGTTAATCATCTATAACTTTCACAGAACTTAGAAGGTAATGTTCTAGATTCTTTGTATCCACAACACCCTACTTTAATGAAGGTTTTGGTAGGTTATTCTAAACACCACATAAATCACAGCTACAATAGACTCTAAACACTAAATAATGCAGAAGGTTGTTGTAATATAAAAACAGAACATATAACAGTGAAACATTCTAGAAGAAGTCTAAACAGAGTGAGGAGTAAAACTAACCTTATCGATAAAGGATGAAGGGTAACATCGATATGTCTGCTCAAATGAGGTTCCATGATACCCATATCTGTCGAAATACTGCAAAGTCAATGAAGCAAGTTACATATTAACACATATACAGGTGCCCTCCCTAAAGTCCAACCCTAATGCACTGCCCCAGAAATCGGATAACATGGTAGTTTGAAACCAATTGTTGGTAGAGAATTGTAAAATATAATAGGACAAAAATAATACATCAGTAATAGATATTATTGTAGATTCTCATCTTCCTGTGCTGAAATATGGTGACTAAATCAACCATCATATTCAATAGAAAAGTTAGGATAACCACCTCATGATTCTGTAGTAAAGCTTTAGCTTACCATCTTAATACTGTGTCTAAGGTTTTGCTGGCTCTCTGCTGCGGATAGTTCATCTTCCAAAGCTCCTTATATATAGAAAATTTACAGTTACAGAGCACAAGTATTAAAAATAAAGGTTGAAAATTTTAATGAAAGCCCAAGAGCCTAATTAGTCTCACTAGGAGTCCTAATCCTAATGCTAACTAATTAGACTCCTTAACTACATATAAAACTATCTTGATTGGTCTTATGAAGTAACGCATTGACTATGCAGTCAGTAGACACAATTTAAACGTGTAAGATAATTTACTAAAAACTATCAGAAACAATATGAATAAAAGCAGTATAAACTCCAACTAAAAAATTGATTTTTATCGGATTAAATTATGAAAATTCATTAACAAGATATGAATCAAAATGCTGCATTAATAAACGGAAATTCACATAAATATAAGTTCAGAGGCAATAAAATTAACTTCAATTACATAAGAGATCAATAACCCAGAAAAAAAAAACCATATTAAGCAATTATGGTGACTAAAATCGAAATTATACTGATACCCAGATGAAAAGTTTGCAAGAAAAATTCAAAATTGAAACTTTGAATCAAATTATTGCTTTTCGCTCACACAACTAACTACTGTGGTGAATTCCTGTTAAAATTAGTTAAGATACCAACATTATGCACCCGTAGATGGTATGTTTTTCCTGTTCAAGACAAAGTTACAATGAGATTGATAACCTACCTTCATAAATCAATTTAACAATCATAACTAAACCTTACATAGCCAAAAAGAAAAACGAGAAAAGAGGCATACTACTTACTTTTTACCTGGTTCAACATTTACTAGAAGGAAAGGATTTCCTGTTGGAACAAGTGCCTCATCATATCGAAGTAAAAAGCCAGATTAATTTCTCGTACTCTTTAAAAAACAATACACATAATCAAGTTTTCGACACACCTAAATAACCAACAAAAGAAAGAAAACATACCATGAAAGGAAAATTATTCAAGCAGACAAAAATAGTATATAGGAATCTCATTTTCAAAAAAAATTTCCCTATCTTGTAAAAAAAGAAAACACAAAACAAAACACAAAATTCCTGATCTTCTGTGCCACAAAAATTAAAAATAGCTTACAAAGGGGCAGTGCCCCACTAAACTCTGTCGAAATATAACCAAGAAAAGCAACTTAAAAGGCATCATACTCCGGCATAAAAAACAAAAAATTAAGCTGGATTTTGACTAACGAGGCATATCTCAATTGGGTACAAAAAAAAATTAACCAAAAGAGAAAAAGAATTAAGGAATTGCATTATAAAAAATGAGAGAAATTTAAAGGGAAAGAAAGAACCTTCTGTTTGGGTCCAAGTGCGGAGGCATTGATGTACGAA
Source organism: Humulus lupulus (assembly GCF_963169125.1). NCBI lineage: Eukaryota > Viridiplantae > Streptophyta > Magnoliopsida > Rosales > Cannabaceae > Humulus > Humulus lupulus. The sequence continues at coordinate 45,841,601 of NC_084801.1, read as the reverse complement.
ACGGACCAATCATAGTAGACATAGGGATCACCAGCCAAACCAACACTTAATGAACCCAGAAGGAGAATCAAGTAGAACAAGAAGAAGCAAGGACAGGGCAGAGCTGAGGGCATTGGAACCCCCAAAGTCTCAGTCACCGCTTCCCTTTTAGCCTTACCCTTGTGGGTTTTCTTTATCTTTGGCTAGAAAGAGAGTTCAAGCTTCAGATAACTCTATCAAAGCTCAAAAAAGAGTGACAAAGAGAGAGAAAAATGGGTTACTTAGCTTTGTTTGCTGCAACGAGTGGTGACATGGAAACAGCAGAAGCAAACTTTGGTGGCAGAGAGAAGAAGAGATGTAATAGACTGATGTAGGAGTGAGTTGAGGCGAGTGAGACTTTGGATACACTGTAGCCGAAGAAGAAAACGGGGGAGCCGAATATAACTTTTACAAGTTATAGGCGATCTAGCAAAGTAAAATGCCGCCACTTTTTTCTTTTACCACGAATATATAACTATACCATAATACTTTTTTAGAAGTATTATATTCTTATGTTAAGAAAAGGGATATTTGGTGTATTGTATGGAGATGATCTTTAATATACTATAAGGTTTAGATAGATCCAATAAGATAATGACACTTGTCATGTGCATATTTAATGAGAAATTAAGTATTTTTGAGGAATAGTTTATTAAGAGTAATATTTGAAAATCCCAGAGTCTGCCAGCAGCTTTGAAATTGTTATTAGACTCAGTCAAAGATGTTTACTCTATTCAAATTAGGCTGAAAAAGTGTAATTACGTGTATAATATTTCAGCGTATGCCGATATATCGCAGCTCTAGAGGGCGATATATCGCCACACGGGGATACGAAAAACACATAACTTCGCACGACAACTTCGACGAGCCTCGGGAATATCAGTCCAGGCGATATATCGCCTAGCACGGGCGATATATCGACTGCAGTGCATGATTTTTGAATAATTTTGAAACCGAGCTCATTTTAATCCTTAACTTCTTGATAAGTCCAGAATCTTTTTGACCGAGTCTTCAACCTCTCCTGAACGATTATTCAAATGTTTTTCAATTAAAAAGCCATTATTTTATTCATGCTAAATGAAGATCTTTTCATTCTCGAACTCTATAAATAGGACCTAGTACCCAGCCATTTCTTCATTCATCAAGCTGAGTTCAGAGCCTACAAGTTGCTAGGGTTACTTTAGAGTGTTAAACACTTGGGTTGGGGTTATAAACTTTATCATTCTAAGCTTATTAAACACTTGGGAAGTAAGGATAATAGTGTGTATTCCGATTTCAAGGTGTAGTTCGGTTATAGTACATTCAAGGTATTCCTAATTCTAGTTCCTTTCTGTATTGTTTCATTAGTTTTTCATAGTTCTTCTCTACTCAAATCCTAACTTAGTATTCTTTATTCTTGGTTAGACATCTAAGTTCTTTGAACTTGAGGTTCTTGTTCATAAGTATCTTCTCGATGGTTTATTTCATTGTTTTCATCTCTTTTCTTTTAGAATACTCACCTCTCTATTAATGGTTTTTAGGAGTGTTCCAAAATCCCGACCTTGTTCTCATCATCCCGGTATTTTGGTAAGGAAAATAGGATAGTTCTTATGTGATATATGCTATGTTTATATAAAAGTGTTATAGTATGATTTTATGTGTTATGATATATGCATGTTTTGGGGCTTATAGTTGTTATATAGCAAACCCTATCACTTTTATGTTTTGGGGCTTATAGTTGCTATATAGCAAACCCCAACACCTTTATGTTTTTGGGGCTTATAGTTGCTTAACTAGCAAACCTCATTATATAGTACGAGGCTTATAGTTGCTTAGTTAGCAAACCCCAATAGTCACCATGTACATGGGTTAGAATTATGATATATGTGTTATAGTAAATGATTATGTTCATGCTTGTAGTAGATTTTCCTTGCTGGGCATTAGGCTCATTCCTTTATGTTTTATATGTGCAGGAAAATAGTATGGCGGCGGGAAGGTTCTTGGCAACTTGGGAATGTGTATTGAGGAAGAATGGATTTAGTGGACTGCATGAACGATTCGAGGATGAAGTTGTTTAAGTCTTTCAATCATATTTTCTATGTATTTTTCCGCATCTGAGTTGTAACGAATTTTAAGATTTAAAGTTATGTTCTATTTTATTTTCAAACAATGGGATCCCATACCCTAACCGTATTTTTCTGTATTTAACCTTTTCTTTACAGTTTATAATAAATTCATGGTTATTTTATATGTATGTTTTTCTTAAGATTAGTATAGTAGTTTTTAATTGTCCAAGTTTAGAATAGTTGGGCCGTTACATGTAACTTCCATGATGGGGGAGAAACACCATAAGGCTTATACATGAGAAGTATCGTTGTCCAAATTCTTTATTTCCTAGCCCACCATTGATGCTTGAGGCTTTTTCTAAGAGGAAAGGGAATTGGGATTGAACAAGCCTTTGAAAGTCTCAAAACAAACACTTTCTTGATAAATTTCTTGGAGAAAACTTATAATCTTTGGGAGTTAGAGATAAAGAGAGGTCAGAAAGAGAGTTGAAAAATGTGATCAAGGTTTCTCAACTCTAAACATCCTCTTTTATAGTGTAGGCATTGTCATACGTTCAACCTATAGGATTAGAGCTTTTAAACACATCATTTTGGAGCTAAAATGTAATTATAATCTTGAGACAGGTGAGATGTCGCCTATCCTTTATCTTGGTTTTTTTTATCAAGCTTTATGGCAACATGTCGCCACCTAGGTTGCGACATGTCGCCTCCCCACTGCCTAGGGTGCCAAAAATCACCCTTAATTATCTTCAAATGATTCCAAACTTTAATGGTAAGCATAGATACCTCATTGTATCACTTTGGACCCATAAAATTCAATTATTAATGCCTGCAACAAAAACTCATATTTTCACTTCAACTTAATTGAAAAATTGTTAAGTGTTTTACACTACCTTGTGTAAACTACTTAACATTTATATTTAACCAATTTCAACAGTTATGACCAAAATATTGCAGAATAGATTAGATGAACACCTTTACTAAGAATCTCATTTTATAGTATAAGCATCGTCATTAGGTTTAACCAATAGGAAAACATTTTTTAAACACAAGAATTTGGAGCCAAAACTTATGTCCCCTACTCAGTGGGTGGTGACATGTCACCTTCTAACGAGTGGCACAACTTTCTTTTGTAAACTTCAAGTGACATGTTGCCACGTGGATTTTGTATAAGCTGTGAATAAAGGATTATTTAATCATAAAAGAATTTAATGAAACTTTTAAATTTTACTTTGTTCATTCATATTTACATTTCTATTCTTTCATTTTCATTACAGACAATCAAACAACACCTATGAAATTTATGAAAATTGGACCAAATATTGGAGTCAGAAAGGTAAAATTAATAGGGATTTTGTCGAATAAAATACCTATATTCTTAAAATTATTACACTTAAATACCTATGTTTTTTTTGCGGCAAAAATACATTCCGTCATACTTTCTTGGCAGCCATAAGTATATAGTCGTTAAGTGTCAAGTAAATGTACATGTGTCAGCTCTTGATTGTGTTGGTATTAAATGTATAAATTAGAGTGTGCAACACAAAAGATAGATTCATACCTCTTGTAGTCTATCAAGTGTCATCACTATTGTGTAGTATAAATAAATGAACATTCAATCCAATAGAATGTTATGAGATCTACACCACGATCTTCAAAGCTAATCCTCAACATACTAGAATGTGTGTGGGCATGTAGGATGTATAAGACAATTTTTTGTCTCTTGATGTACTCAACACATGAGATCAAGAGAGCTTGAGAAGGATAAGGCTAAGAGAATGCTATAAGAAGAGAGAAAAGTATTGCTATATTTTTCAGTATTTTCTTGTGTTTCGTATCTCCTGTTTTGATAACCTAGAAAATATCAATGTTTAATCTATATCAAAAAACTAATTAGGATCGTGATGACACTTGATAAAGTATTATCTATATAATTAGCTTGAGAAAGTGTCAAGAGCTTGTTCTTCCTATCCCTTAGGATTTGGATTCCCAGAACATAGCTCGCCTCGCCCAAATATTTCATTTGGAACTTTTCGGCTAACCACTTATTTACGTTTGACAGTGTCTTTACATTTTTGCCAATGAGGAGAATCTCAACCACGTAAAGAACTAGGAAATCCACCACTTTTCCTTTGATATATTTACATACACGTGATTCATCGACATTCTGTTCGAAGCCATTTGTTTTAATTGTTTCATCAAATGTGATATTCCATGATCTAGATGCTTACTTTAATCCATAAATGGATTTTAGCAACTCACACACCTTTTGATCCTCCCCATGCTTGATGAAACCTTCTGGTTGTACCATATAGATATTTTCATCAGGATAGCCATTAAGGAAGGCTATCTTGACGTCCATATGCCATGTCTCATAATCATATGTGGCAACTATGGATAAGAGGAAGAGAATAGATTTCAACATGGCCACATGATAAATATTTCTTCATAATCAACACCTTCTCTCTAAGTGTAACCTTTGGCTACTGGCCTTGCTTTGAAAGTCTTCACTTTCCCATCTACACCTCTTTTCTGTAAGGAGGGGAAAGTTGTAATGCCCCAAATTCTCCGATGAGGTTTTGTGGCGATTTAGTAGGCCGGGAGGGCCGTAATTGTTTAATTACGCCATTGAATGAATATATGCATGTTTATGTGAATTATATTATGATATAATGATATACGCATGCATGCGGGTCCACATTTGATATATTATGATGTTTTGATAATTTGGCCCATTTAGGGTAAATTTGTGTATTTGGGTGCATGATGTGATTTGTGAATGAGATTCCATTATTATGGAGATATATTCGAGCTATTCGGCATGTGATGGTCATTTTTAGTGGATTAGCGGTTTTGTCATAACGGGGTCAATTTTGGGGTAATAGGAATGTTTATTTGATGATAAATTGGGAATATTTGAGATCAGGGTAAAATTCTGGAGGTTTTGACTATAATGTCCCCGGGGATATTTTCGGGACCCCGAGCATTAGGTTTTATTTGAGGTTACTTAAGCTTGAAGTAGCTATCAGATAGAACGTACGATTAGAAAACCTCTCGTTTTCCTTCGTTAGTTCATTTTTGCCACCCGAAGCATATTTGGAGAAATCTTGAGTTCTAGGAGTCGGAATCGAGCGAGGATTGAGGCATAGTAATCCTAGGAAATATTAGAAGCTTCTTGACCGAAGGATTTGACAGAAAACAACCTAATCGAAGGTAATCTAAGTTTAAAGTTTTGAGTTTTTAGAGTTTCTAAGCTTTGAATTGGACTTTGTGAATTGTTGAGTTTTCGATCCGTTTGAACCTTGGGTTTTGAGGGTTTTGGTGCATTGGGAAGCTTGGGAATCTTGTTTTGATGATTGGGGAATGTTTAGGCATGTTTTTGGAGGCTTTGGAGTGTTAAAAACACGTTTGGGAATGGCCCAGAGTTGAGGGCCGCGGCCCTGCCTTGAAGAAGCAGGTGGAGTTTTTGTGCTTGCTGGGTGCTGCGGCCCTTGATGGAGGGCGCTACGACCCTTGCCTCAGGGAACTCTGGGGGCCGCGGCCCAAGGTGCTAGGGCCGCAGCCCTTGCCCAATTTTTTCCCCGTTTGCTCGTTTTGACCCCGGGAACCTAGTTTTAGGCCTCGGGAGTGTCCCTACTACTTGGATTAGTTTGGATTGATCTCTTGGAGGCTAGATATTGGTTTGAGAACCTTTGATTATCATGTTATTGGTGGTATCCTATAATGTGTTATGATTAGGTAACCGCTAAAGGACTAAAAGCTAAACCGTTCTCAAGGGTCGTTCTTTTGTTCATTTTAGCTCGAATCGGAGGTAAGAAAACTGCACCCCAAATGTGACATGCATGGTTATTCATGAGGCATGTTGGATGTATAAATGTGGACTTGAATTGAATGTGGAATATTTAGCAAATTTTTCTCACTTGTGCATGGTACTGACTCATTAGTCAGATTTGGCAAAGGTGCTAGTATCAACTATGAAGCTGTGACTCATTAGTCAGGTTCGGCAGTGGTACTGGGCACTAGTCACATTGGGCTGACTCATTAGTCAGGACGACCTTAGCGTGTTCAACGCAAGCCAATAAATATTAGATCTAATCGACTTTTTGCATTGAATGACTCAAAGAGCATTAATGTCGGACTGACTTCAAGTTCGAGGAACATTATAAGCGCTTGAAGGCTAGTGGCTTACCCATCAGCCACTCTTCCATTTGAATAAGTGACTTGCTTGTCAGTCACTCAGTATGGTTTATCAGAACCTCAAGTGATATTCACTCATCTGTTTGAAAGCTATGAGCTCTGTGTGATTATAATGATAATCATTTGATGATGTTTACATATAATGTTATGTTTTCTTGCCGGGCTTTGGCTCATGGGTGCTATGTGGTGCAGGTAAAGGAAAAGAAAAGCTCACCTAGCCTTGAGTGGAGAGCTTAGATGGTGATGTGTACATATGCGGCCGCTTGACCACCACGGCCAAGGAGTTCTCAGAGGAACTAAGGGGTTTACCCTATTTTTGCCGCTTAGGTCGGCGGGGTTTGAAATTTTGGAACAGTAATGACCTTTTGAGTTGTAAATAACTTGTAAATGTTCTTGTGGACCCATGAACAGTTTTATGTATCAATAAAACATATCCTTTCCTTTTTACTAGTTTTCACCTTAACCTGTTAATAACACTTAGATCACGTTTTTAACCAAAGGACTCAGGCAATGAGTCAAATTTCCGGTTCACCGTTCACCGTAACTATTCTGGGGTAACCAGGGCGTTACAGGCTTCTTGTCATTTCTCTTTTTTAGGATCATCCATAGCCTCTTTGAAGGTTAATGGATCTTCCTTGTCTGTATTAGAAACATGGACATGTGCCTCATGTTCATAGCGAACATGTTGTCTTACAATCCTTCCTCTATGACATTGCACTGGGGTTTCCTTTCTAGGAATAGTGGTTTCCTTGGTTTATTGCTTATCATTTAATGATGACGATGAAGGTGATGGGATCTTATCAGCTGCGAGTTCCTCCAATACTATTTTGCTCCGAGGTTTATAGTAAGGTTTCATTTGTAGAAACAAATACCTTTTGGTCCTTGGGACTATAGAAATAACCGCCTCTTGTTTCTAGAGCGTAGCCCACAAAAATGCAAATTTCAGACCTCAAATCAAGTTTCTGTTATTTAGGTCTAACAACATGAGCAGGACAGCCCCAAATGCGGAAATGGTGTAAACTAGGCTTGTTTCCATTCCACAGTTCTAGTGGCATTTTGCTTATGGTCTTAGATGTGACTACATTCAAAATAAAAGTCTCTGTTTGAAGTGCATATCCCCAGAATGAGAGAAGAAGTGAAGATTAGCTTAACATAGACATGACCATGTCCAACAAGGTCATGTTTCTTCTTTTTGAAACACCATTTTACTATGGTGTTCCTGGTGCTGTGAGTTGAGATAGTATACCATGCTCCAGCATGAAATCTTTGATTTCTAAATCCAAATATTCACCACCTTGATTTGATCGAAGTGTTTTAAAAGTCTTACCTAATTGCTTCTTAGCCTGAGCTTTGAATTCTTGAAACTTACCAAAGGTTTTAGATTTCCTAAGCATTAGATAAGTATGACCATATCTTGAGTAATCATCAATAAAAGTGATGAAGTACTCATACCCACCTCTTGCTTGTACATTAATTGGACCATAGACATTGTTGTGTACAAGCTCCAAAGGTCCTTTAGCTATATTTCCTTTCGCTGACTTTCTTCAATGCTTTCTTGAACTAGACTCTTTCTCTCCCTTCTTTCTAGTCTTTTTATCTCCATCTGCAAGTTACTCTTGATTGCTCAAGTGTCTGTAAAGAAGAACAAAAATATGATTAGTTGTCTCTAAATCAAAGATTCAGAACGATACATTATAATCCACTATTAAGCTTAAGGTAAAGGCAAATCATATTTACCTTTTTTGCGAATGTGTTCTTGTCTGTATATCCTCATAGACATCATCCCACATATCACGAGTGTCTTCAATATCTTCGAACTTTTTCCTCAGCTTTTCTTCCATAGTGCTAAGAATATAAATCTTGCCATGTGATTTGTTCTCATCCAATAAGCATATTTCTCATTTTCCTCTTTCCTTGCATCCTATGATGGCATAGGAGGAGGTCGTCTTTCATTAAAAATATGTTTTAGTTTTTTTGCCAGAAAAACGAATAAAGTTGAATTTATCCATCCTCCTTCATCCTCTTCAGTAAGTTTTGTTATATTATTTCATATAATATAATGTTAGATTAAATAATGTGACAAAATGTGATTTGTCACACCTTGTAACATATTATTGAGAGTCACAAAAATTAGACACATGTGTGTGCCCAAATGTGACATATTTTGGAGTTACAAATCAGTTACAAATTTGTAACTCCCAAATATTACCCAATAATGTGTATATTATATGTTACACATTTGAGATTGGATTTCACAAAGCCATGATGAAATATGGCTATTGGAGACATGTTTTTAACTCCCAATAGGTGTTTGGAGGTTACAAAATCATGTGAGAAAGGATTTGGGATGTTTTGGAACGTTTTGGAAAAATGGCTTTTTTTGTGCTGAAAATGGCCTGTGGCCGTGGCCTGGGGAACAAAAGCCAGTGGCCGCGGCCACTGAAAATTCCTAGCCGCGGCCAGTGAGGCTGACAGCCTATATGATTTTTTAGTTTTTTTCCAAATTGAACGGTTCTAACATCCCAAATAACTCCCAAATCTCCATTTTAATTCCATAAACATCCAATTAAACATTGGTAACAGCCATGTGGGTTGGTGGAATTTGAAATTCAAAGGGGTATCTCAAACTCTATAAATAGGAGCCTAATGCTCACTTGTAAGACACACAATTTTTCATCCACAAAGCACTTGGCTGAAAAATACACCATAGAAGCTTGATAATTCCAGAGAGTTATTTTGTAGAGAGATCCCTTAGTGCTTAGAGAATAGGGGGAAATAAGCTTTTGGACAAAGGTTTTGAACCTTATTCAATTTGGTGATCCCCACTACTCTACACTTTGGTTGTGTGAGAGTTTGTTCTTTTTATTGATTTTATTTTCATTCTTTTGATCTTGTTGATCTTATTTACTTGTATTATTATTGTTTTGAGTTTGTAATCTTCTTCTTCTACCTCTTTATATTTACTTGTATTTTGAGCAATTGAGTTGTAATGTTTATTTAAGCAATTACCTTGTCTATTGTATTTTTGCATAAAGTTGTATTGTAATGACCCAACTACTCTAGACTTTGGACCATTAACGACTACTATACATAAACACTAATCTTTAATAAAACTCACAAGTGAAATAATCATAACTTCATTAAAACTTGTAAGACAAATGTTAAACTACATAAAATTTAGGATATCGGATCCCATGGTTTTTAAAATAAAAACATAACATAATTTTAAATAAATGGATTACAAAATAAAGTGCGGAAAATACATATAAAGCATAATTTTTAAAAGACTAAGAAGCGACTTCATCCTTGAACCGAACGCTCAATCCATCCATTTCCATTCTGCCTCAATACACAACCCCCAAGCTACCAAGAACATTTCCGCCACCATAGCTATTTTCCTGCACATATAAACATAAAGGAATGAGCCTAATGCCCAACAAGGAAAATCTAACACATAAATCATATACATAAAATTCATATTGCAACATCTACTAAAACATATCATAAACATATATCACATATACTATAATGGCCATTATTACTTGGGGCTCGTAAACTAAACAAGTCATATGCCCATTAGATTTGTGGGGTTTGCTAGCTAAGCAAGTCATATGCCCATAAATTTATTGGGGCTTGTTAGTTATACAAGTCATATGCCCAAGTCTACAAACATACATAATATAACATATAACATAACACATAAATCATAAGATAACATATAACATAACATATAAAATCCTATCCTATTTTCCTTACCAAATATACTGGGATATGAGAACAGGATTGGGACTTTAGAACACTCCTAAAAACCATCAACGAAAGGTGAGTATACTTAAAGAAAAAGGGATGAAAAGAATGGACGAACTATACCATTGAGAATATACTTACCAAAAATCTTACGTTCAAGATCTTAGATTTCCTAACCAAGAATAAAGAATAGAGTTAGGATTTTGAGTAGAAAACTATAAGAATAACACATAAATGAACTAGAATAATGAATACCTCGAATGCTTCTATAACCGAACTACTCCTTGAACCTAAAATATACTATAAACCTTACTTCCCGAGTGTTTATTAAGCTTATAAGGATAAAGCTTATGGCCCCAACCCAAGGGTTTCTCACTCTTAAAATAACCTAGAAGCTTGCAGACTCTGAACTTAGCTTGATGAATGAACAAATGGCTGGGTACTAGGTCCTATTTATAGAGTTCAAGAATGAAAAGATCTTCATTCAACTTGAATAAAATAATGGCTTTTAATTGAAAAATATTTGAATTATCGTTCAGCAGAGGTTGAAGACTCGGTCAGAAAGATGCTGGACTTATCAAGAGGTGAAAGAATAAATTAAGCTCGGTTTCAAAAACATTTAAAAATATGGTACATGAGCCGATATATCGCCCCTAGTAGGCGATATATCGCCTGGGCTAATATGCCCGAGGCTCGTCGAGGTGGTCGTGCGAAGTTACGTGTTTTTCGTATCCTCGTATGGCGATATATAGCCCCCTATAGCTACGATATATCGGCATACGCTGAAATATTAAACACGAAATTGCACATTTTCAGCCTAATTTGAATTGAGTAAACAGCCTTGACTAAGTCCTCTAACGATTTCTAAGCTACTGATAGACCCTAGGATATTCAAATATTGATCTTAATAAACTTATTCCTCCAAAATTCTTAATTATCATTAAACATACACAAGACAAGTGTTACTATCTTATTGGGTCTATCTAAACCTTATAATATAATAAATATCACCATCAATATCAATCATATTAATCAAACCTTAGGTTAAAATTAATATTCTTAAACTATAGGTTAAACTTACAAAATCTACAAGTGTTATTACGAGTGTCCAACTAAATCCCGGTCTGAACCAAAATCCACAGTCATAAAAATACTACAACTCTTACTATTGCTACTACTATCTAACTAGCTAAGTAAAGTTCTTGGACTCTACATGTATTTTGGTTTTTCCATATTTCCATTGAGTATAAAAATATATTCTCTTACAAGTTTAACTTTGCTTATATGATCATCAATCATCGATGCATGACCGGGAACATAATGGGAAAATAATTGGGTGGTAACATTTTATGACTAAAAATAAATTTACAATAATATTACTATTTTATAAAATATTAATAATTTGGAAAATAAATATGATGCATGAATACAATCAATTAAAATACATAAACTAATATTTACTATTCCACGATAAAACTACCCAACCAATAAAGTGTCGCCTTAAGGTCGGTCAAGTTAAATTTATACAGTTTATAAGAAAATCTTATCTTTATTATTTAAAACTTAAAATAAGTCTTTATTTTCTCTTTTAAAACTAAAGTACCGCTGGTTTGCTCAAGATGCAATTATCCACTACAAAAGCTTAATTTCATCTTTGTAAGTGTAACCCATTATTTTGGAATTTGTGACATAACTTAAAGAGTATCGCCTTAGGGTCGGTCAAGCCTAAAATACATCACTCATTCCTATCTTCATAAGAAGCCAACATTGATATTAATATGTCTAGAAGCCTTCCTTAGGGGGATGGAAAAAATCCACCTCGAAATCCCATTCATATCTCACGGTGTTGTACTAATAATGGAGAATATAGGTCACATTGAGACGTTCACCTTCTCCCACTTACTATTTTAGAAATAATGTGTTTTATTAAACTAATCAATTAATTTCAAATCAAATACTAGTTTATTAACAACCCTATGAATGTAATTAATTACAAAATACATTTAATTATAAAAGAACCAGTTTCTGCAATTAATGTGATCTAGATAATTATCCATTACATTCATCTAACTTTACTAAAACACTTTTCAATAAAGTTGGTTATCTTAAAGGCCTATAATAACTATTATCTTTGTTATGGTGTGAGTTACCAAGTTTTAACTAATTTAATACTTATTAGTTTCTATGCAATTGATTTCTCCAAAACAATTCATATAAACAATTAGGACAATCCTAAATAATCATGTTTCTATAAGAAGCATGATTAATGAAAAATGTGTGGGGTTTCATGAATGGCATGTAATTGACTAATGTATGATCATGTTATCCACCAAACATTAATTAACATTTATTTAAATAAAAAAACAATAAATGATGAACCGAGTATTATTGGGTATTTCTAAATTTACAACCTTTGAAAAAATAAAAATAAATTACAAAGTAGCCTTTATGTTGTTTTTAAGACTCAAAGAATGTTTCTCCTCTCTTTTAGGCTTTCTTGCTAATCTTTAGGAATTTGTTAGGCCAACTAATTAATTAGATACTAACTTTCCAATTAATTTATTTAATTAAAACTAACTTTTAATTAAATAACTATTTTTGTCATCTTTTTTATTTAGTTGAATTTAAATAATTAAATAATCAAATTCAAATAATTATTTAAACATAAGATAAAATCTTAACCAACTATAAGATATTTTATTTTTCTAATAAAAATAAAATAAGATAATTAATCTTTAAATTCAAATAATTTAAAAATTAATTAAATAAAAGATTAATTGCACAAAAATAAGATCTAGCTTTGAGCACCAAGAATGGTGCTCTAGACAACTAGAGTCAACGACACCATGGGAGCCAAGGGCTTGGGTTGGTGGCTACCGCAGGCAGTGAGCACGGCACCTGGGGTGCGCACAAAGTAGAGGCTCAGAAGGACTGGGAGCGTGCAACTGCAAGGGAGCTCAGGGCTTGGGAGCGCATGGGTGCACAGGTGCGCCTAGGCTAGTGACTGGGGACTGGTGGTCGTGCGCCTGGTGTGACGTGCTGCGACATGACACACCTCCAAGGGCCATTTTGTATGTATGACCATGCTTGGTGCTTGATCATTAGTCAAGTCTTGCACCAAGTAACCTCAAGGGTAGGGGATGGCACTTTTGTAATTATGTATATGTCTCCCAGGAGAAAATCATATATGTTCCTGGGAAGAATTTATTTCCTTAGAATGCTCCTTAGGGGGAGGTGACCTGGTGACTTAGAGAAGCACCATGGCCACCAGCAGATAGGGGCTTAAGCTGTGTACTCCCTTGCCCTATCAAGGCCTTATATGAATAAAACGATGTTTATCCATGTCCCTTTGTGTACGCTTCCTTTATGGTCTATGTGTTGCTTTTTTATTACCTTTGTTGGGCCATCGCATGCCACTTGCCTATGTTGTATGCTCTAGTTGCTGTGTGGGATGTTTCCTTTGGATGGCTTGCTTTGTACTTGCTCATGCTTCGTCATTGTCCTTACATGTGCGAGACTTGTATCGCGGCTAGCCATTGGGTTTGTTTGCCGTAGGTGGGAATTTTAGGCTGACTTGCTAGCTAAGAGTGCTAACAAGTGTCGCACGTTCCGTTAATTCGAGGAGTCAAGTTGGCGGCCTGTGACAGTTGGTATCAGAGCCAGGTTAGAGAAAGCTTGGTGGCCCTGCATGATGGTGAGAAACACTCAAAGAATCGAAGCACTGGAGAGGCGCGTTGGAGAGCTATATGGCCTAGACGAGAGGGTCAGGGATCTTAGCTTTGTCAGGCTAGAACTGGAGATGAACAACACACAAAACCGCGTGGCTGTGTTGGAGCGAACGTATTGAGGCAGTGGAACGAGCGGTGAAAGACCTACAAGAAACACTAAATAACCTTGTACATTATTGTAGGGGGTCAATTGAGGCATTGAAGGACAAGATGTTGGAGATAAACACTAAGCTGAACCTTACAATTGTTGGGAAAACTTATACAGGATCTTTATTTATTTTCATGTATAGCTAATATTAAACAAATTAATACGAGATAGCCTAAAACATGTTTCTAAAACTGAATTCAAAGAGAAACAATGAATAGAATACTTACAGTATACGCAGCAGAATTAAAGAGTCCTTCCTTCAGTTTCTCTAACTCTTGTATCCTCTCTGTCGCAGAGTATTATCAAGAAACTGAACCGATCTTCTATTTTCTTCACAGCCTTCTAATGTATCCTTAGAATCACCTAGACTAGTGTGGGAAATTCTCAACACATGAGATAGATACAGAGAAGAAGAAGAGAAAATAATCAAAGAGGCTTAGAAAAAGACTTTTGTTTAGAGAGAATCTAAAACTATCCGAAAATCTGACTTGTGACTTATCAAAACTTGTGTTTTACTTCTCTCTAAGCACTCCTTTTATAGACTCAATTAGGCCATTTAATTTAATTAAAAAATAAATAAAATAATAGTCATTTTAAAGCCCAAGGTCGAAATTATCATGGGGTTTAGGCCCGTGAAATTTCCCATGTGATTATAAGCCCATTGGACTTAAAATCAAGGCATGTATTATTTTCTATTGATTTAATTAATTAAATAATTATTTAAATCATTTATCAAATTAATTATTTATAATTTGAACCTTGATTTAAACTTATTTATTAATTTAGATACAAATTTATCTTAATTAATAAATCTGTCATAATTTCTCTTTTCTTCTCAAAAATACATAACTCTGTGAAACTATCCAAAATTGACCTGGTCAACTTTGATAATTCTAATTGATAGTTAAATCAATTAATTGAGACTATCTAGATGATTTTATCCAAGGTACAATGGCGACCATGGGCCTATGAAATCAAGCTCCAATAAGTTATCATAAATCTAATTAATAAATTTACTAACTTATTAATTCCTCGTGACTCCACTATAGACTCGGAATTGCACTCTTGAATTCATAGAACACTCTATAACAAATATAGATACGCTATTAACTATCCATTGTTACAACCATAATTGTCACTCAATCCTCTATAGGCGGTCTACAATGAGATAGGACTAAAATACAGTTTTACCCCTCATTGTAGTTTATCCTTAAAACACTTAGTTCCTTGTAAATGATATTTCAGTAAACTAATTTAATTACTGAAATGAGATCTCTATCATTTAACACCTTGAACCAAACTAAAAGGAAACCATCGTTTCACTTCTTCATCAGAAGCTATAGATGTTCATATCTATGGTTAACACTCCCACTCAATTATACTACCGAGTTCCCAAGATGTAAGTATGGGCTAGTCCGTAGGGTAAGCTGGTAACGAACAAGTCAAAGAACTCAAATAATACAATCAGTTAGAATACTAACCACTCAGAATTGAGATTGAATTGACCTATGGTCAACTATATGATATGACTAGAATAGATAATAACGGTATGTTTACTTATCTTATCAACTGTCAATATCAGTCCTGTCTGATGTAACAAATACATCTGATCTTATCTACTTGCTAATGTTCTGGAAAGAACATAACATTGTAATGTGTAAGTAGATCATATCGTAGATTGGCAAGTCAGTGTAAATCTGGTGCACTGACTAATCTTAGGACTAACTTATTTTGAACATATAATCATATTTATATTCCACTGTGAATACGTCACTATAAATAAAATTAGCTATCTGCTCGGGATTTAATAGAAGTTTATATTAAACAAATAATCATGAAAATAAAACATGTGAGCAAAGTGATTGACCAAGTCAAAAAATGATTTCTATTCTTTTATTGATAATAAAATGAGATTACAAAGAATTTGGGTTTTAATTAGGGCATAAAACCCCAACAACCATGACGGCGGTCGGGAATTAGCCTGCAACTGGACCCATTGGCATGGAATACGGAAGGGTAAAGGTGCATGAGTCGAGGCCCTACGGTGGGGCTAGAGACGCAAATGACTTAGAGAACTTCGTCTTTGATATGGAGCATTACGTCAGAGCCGTGAGAGCTGAATTAGAAGATGGCAAGGTCTTCATGGCAACAATGTATTTTTCTGCGGATGCCAAAGTGTGGTGGAGGACGAAGTACGAAGACATTCAGAATGGCAGATGCACCATAACAACATGGGAAGATCTAAAGAGAGAATTGAAGACGCAATTTTTCCCTGAAAATGTTGCCTACATAGCTCAACGCCAATTGAGATAGCTGAAGAACATTGGAACAATCCGAGAATACATGAAAAAAATTTATGGGTTGATGCTTGATATCAAAGACATGTCTAAAGTGGACAAGCTCTTTGCATTTTTGGAAGGGTTGAAGCCTTGGGCAAAGCAAGAGCTCGAGAGACAGCGAGTGGCTGACCTGGCCACTGCTCAAGCTACTGCCGAATAACTGACCGATTACTCATCATGGAGCATTCAATCAAAGAAGATTAATCCTTCATCTAGCAGAAGAAACGTTGGGGGTAAAAATTTGGGAAAGTCTTGGCAGAGCAAGAGTGGGGGAGGAGAGAAGAGGAGTGTGGAGTCTAACTCTCCTAACAAAGGTAGTAACCCTTCATTCAAGAAGCCTCTTACATGTTGGATTTGTACCAGACCACATAAGTCAACAGAATGTCCTCACAAATCCAAGATGAGTGCCATCCAGGCATCATTTTCCTAAGGGAACAAGCCAATGAAGAGGAGGATGAGGAATATACGCACATGGGTGCCCTCTGGATGCTAAATGCTTTCAAGAAACATGGTGCAAAAGTGAAGAAGTCCCTTGGAAGAGGACTAATGTATGTGGACGCTGTAACGCCCCAACTCCAGGGACCGCTACAGTGCACATTGCAAACAGTGCTAAACTCGCTAATCGAGTCGTTTGGCCATAAACGTGTAACTAAGTAAGATTAGCAGTTTAGGGGTTAAAAACTTTGGTTAAGATGAAACGTCTCACTAGAACGTTTACTGTATACATTGGGATCCCAAAAATATAATTTCAGAGTTTATCACAAGAAAGTGTTTACAACAGGCCGTTCTAAGCGGCAAAACAGGGTTCAGCCCTAGTTCCACTTTCAAACCTCGCCCAAGAATTGGTCGAGCAGCTGCATATGTACACGTCATCACCTAAGCTCTCCAACTCAAGGATGGCCCAGCTTTCTTTTGCCTTTACCTGCACCACAAAGCACCCGTGAGCCGAAGCCCAGCAAGAAAACTCATATGCTCATAAACAGTCATATCATGATATCGAATCATATCTGGCATGCCTAGCTATCATAGCTCTATTCAGCACGCAAATGAGTTCAAACAGAAGCTGGGGTATCCAGGATAAGAAATCCTGGCCTTCTGATTGGAGGACTATCAAGTCAATCCTAATCAGATGAGTGACTGCCAAACAAGTCACTAACCAAATGGAAGAGTGGCTGCTAGGTAAGCCACTAGCCTTCAAGCGCTTATAATATTCATCAAATGAGTGTCGCAACACTTGAGGTTCCGATAAACCACGCTGAGTGATCGACAAGCGAGTCACTAATTCAAATGGAAGGGTGGCTGTTGGGTAAGCCTCTAGTCTTCAATAGGTTCTGGTAACCATACTGAGTGACTGCCATGCAAGTCACTAATTCAAATGGAAGGGTGGCTGTTGGGTAAGCCTCTAACCTTCAATAGGTTCTGGTAAACCTTACTGAGTGACTGACAAGCACGTCACTAATTCAAATGGGAGAGTGGCTACTGAGTAAGCCACTCGCCTCCAAGCGCTTATTTCATTCATCGACCCTCGAGGTCGGTCTGGCATTAATGCTCTTTGAGTCATTCAATGCTGATAGTCAAATAGACCTCATCTTTGATGGCTTGCGTGATACACGCTAAGACCATTCTGACTAATAATTCAGTACAACGTGACTAGTGCCCAGTACCACTGCCAAACCTGACTAATGAGTCACAGCTTCACAGTTGATACTAACACCTTTGCCAATTCTGACTAATTAGTCAGTACCATGCACAAGTAAGCAATGCTATCAACGTGTAACATATGCCAATTATCCAAGGACAGGGCATTCAGCATGCTTACTAAACAGTTGCTAGCATAATTATGATCATGCACAAACTCAGAGACTCAAGCTCTGACCAATCTCATATTCATCATTCATGGCATGCCCTAATCACATGTTTCTTGTGCATCACATGCATCACATTTAATCATCCAGCATGCCTTGACAATAATCATATGCAAATGGGCAAGATTGCCAAGCATTCGTTATGCTATCAATGTTTACATTTAAACATTCAACATGCATCAATCATAACCATGCATGTCACATATGGGGTGCAGTTTTCTTACCTTAGGTCCAAGCACAGGTTACCAACAAATGAGCCACAAGCACGATCCTGATCCAAGCCTCTAGTGTTAACCTAGTCACAACCACAAATGGTGATCCAATGAGTTCAAGTTCTAAAACCAACCCTTGAACTAAAACTTAGCCTCCAAGACATCAATCCTCACTAATCCGGGTAGTAGGAATGATCCCGAGGCCTAAAACCATGTTCCCGGGGTCAAAGCACCCAAACGGGCTCAAAAGCCTACCTGAGCCGCGGCCCCCAGCACCACCAGAAGCAAGCGCCGCGGCGCCCAACACCAAGGGCCGCGGCGCCCAGCAAGGCAAAACTGGGGCACCTGCTTCATCGAGCAAGGGCCGCGGCGCCCAAGAACAGGGCCGCGGCCCAACTTCGGGGCAGCCATTTTCCCTTCGTTTTAACCTTTTAAAACCTCCCAAAAACATGTCTAAACATTCCCAAATCATTAAATCAAAGTTCACAAACTCCCCAATGGTCCAAAACCACCAAAACCCAAGGTTCAAACAAACTAGAAACCCAACGATTCACAAAGTCCAATTCAAGCTTAAAGACTTTTAAAAACTTAAAACTTAAACTTGAATTACCTTCGATTGAGTTGTTTCCAACTAAATCCTTCGGCTAATAAGCTTCTAATTCTCCTTAGGATTGCTATGTCTCGATCCTCGCTTGATTCCGAGTCCTAGAACTCAAGTTACCTTCGAAAATGCGATCAGGAACGAAAAGGGAACTTTAGGGAGAGAGAACGTACAGAACGTTCTTTTTATTTCCTTAAAAGGTTACTTCAAGCTTAAGTAGCTTCCAATAAAACCTAATGCTCGGGGTCCCGAAAACACCCCCGGGGACATTATAGTCAAAACTTCCAGAATTTCCCCCTGGTCTTACTAACTCCCAATTTACCACCAAATGTTACTTCCCATTACCCAATAACCCGGTAATGCTCTAAATACCCCTTGACTTACTCCAAGTCAAGCTTAAATCCCGTTGTGACTTTCCCACTAGCTTACCTCCTAGGATCGTCTTGTGCTGGGTAACCTTGGCATAACCAGATCATAACAAAGCACCACGCCCATTTCACATATATGCCAAAAATGCCCGAAATGGCCAAAATATGAAAATCACCCAATTAATCACAAATGGGTTCACATGCATATTTAATACACCTAAACATGCATATTATCATTAAATAGCATAATAAAGCAATTATGGCCCTCCCGGCCTCCTAATCAAGGTCCTAGACCTTATTAGGAAATTTGGGGCATTACAGACGCCACTCTAAACGGTAAAATGGTCGGAAGCGTGATGATCGACACAGGCGCCACTCACAACTTCATTTCAGAGATCGAAGCTAAACGCCTGGGACTAAAATGGGAGAAGGACTGTGGCCGCATGAAAGCGGTTAACTCAGAAGCCTTAGTCACAACCAGCGTGGCTAAGAAGGTGAACATGAAGATCAGCTCGTGGCAGGGACAAACTGACTTGGTGGTAGTGCGAATGGATGACTTTGATGTGATATTGGGTATGGACTTTCTTACGGAGAAGGGAGCCATTCCCATCCCAGCTACGGGAAGTTTACTCATAATGGGAGAGACACCTGCAGTGGTGCCTGCTAAAGTGGAGCAGAAACCAAGTTGCTGTCAACCTTGCAATTTAAGAAGGGCGTGAAAAGACAAGAACCCACGTATATTGCCCTACCCACAATATACGAGGATACGGTGGATGAAGTCATTCAACCAGAGATTCGAATGGTCTTGAAGAAGTATGGAGATGTTATGCCGAATCAACTCGCTAAAGCCTTGCCACCTAGAAGAGGGATTGATCACCAGATCGAACTGGTTCTGAGAGCCAAACCACCCGCAAAAGCGGCCTATAGGATGGAACCCCTTGAACTAAAAGAACTGAGGAAGCAGTTGAAGGAATTACTAGAGGCATGCTTCATCAGACCATCAAAGGTACCATTTGGCGCGCCCGTGCTATTTCGGAAGAAGCACGATGGAGCTTGAGACTGTGTATTGATTATCGAGCTCTCAACAAGGTGACAGTGTGCAATACATACCCCATCCCCTTGATTTCATACTTGTTCGACTAGTTAAGTGGAGCGAAATTCTTTACAAAACTGGATTTGGGATCGGGCTACTATCCAGTGCGGATAGCAAAAAGGGATGAGCCAAAGACAACGTGTGTGACTCGATATGGAGAATTCGAGTTCCGAGTCATGTCGTATGGGTTGACAAACGCACCAGCCACATTCTGTACGTTGATGAACCAAGTTTTCCATGAGTACCTAGATAAGTTCGTGGTAGTCTACTTGGATGATATTATTGTTTATAGCTCCACAATAGAAGAACATCAACGACACTTAGCTCAAGTGTTTCAGAAATTGAGAGAGAACCAACTCTATGTGAAGCGAGAGAAGTGCTCATTCGCACAAGAGAGAATGAAGTTCCTAGGCCACATTGTAGAACATGGTCAGATCCGCATGGATCTAGAGAAGGTGAGGGCTATTCAAGAATGGAAGGCCCCCAACAATTTGAAGGAGCTACACTCTTTCCTTGGTTTAGCCAACTATTATCAAAGATTTATGGAGGGCTACTCACGAAGAGCGACACCCTTGACCGAGTTGTTGAAGAAGGGTGGAACTTGGACGTGGAATGATAGATGTGTCGAAGCATTTGAGAGTCTGAAGGAAGCCATGATGCGATATCATGTCCTCGCCTTACCAGATGTCAATAAACCCTTTGAAGTGCGGACAGATGCATCTAATTATGCTTTGGGAGGAGTACTTGTACAAAAGGGCCACCCCGTAGCTTATGAAAGCCGCAAACTTACGGAGGTAGAGAGGCAGTACACTACACAAGAGAAGGATATCCTCGCAGTAATTCATTGTCTACGAGTGTGGAGGCACTATTTGTTGGGGTTAAAGTTTGTGTTGAAAACAAATAATGTCGCAGTGAGTCAATTCCTCACCCAGCCAAAGCTTACCCCTAAGCAAGCAAGATGGCAGGAGTTCATAGCAGAATTCCACATTCATTTCGAACACAAGGCAGACCGTCTAAACCAGGCAGCTGATGCTCTGAGTCGCAAAGCTAAGTTAGCGGCTCTAAAATTGTTAGCAAATATGTCGGCTAGCGCTGTGACTACTCCCATCCGAGAGCGTATTAAGGAGAACCTGGTGAAAGAATCTATGGTGAAGACCATCATGAATCTCGCAAAAGAGGGAAAGACTCGCCAGTTTTTGGTGGAGGACGGTCTTTTGTGGGTCAAGGGTGGCTGCTTATATGTTCCAAAGATGGGAGATTTGCAGAGGACACTAATGAGTGAGTGTCACGACACCTTGTGGGCGGGTCATCCAGGATGGCAGAGAACACATGCCCTGTTGAAGCAAGGGTACTACTGGCCACAAATGAGCGATGATATAGTGGAGTAAACTAAGACCTGTCTCACCTGCCAGCAAGACAAAGGGGAGAGACACCAGATGCCAGGGTTGTTAGAACCTTTGTTAGTCCCAAGCCGACCATGGGAGAGTGTGTCGCTTGACTTCATTACTAGACTATCGAAGACAAGAGACTTGAGTGTGATCTTAGTGATCGTGGACAGATTTTCAAAGTATGCATCATTCATACAGGTGTCTCAGTATTGCTCGGCAGAAGAGACAGCAAGACTTTTCTTTAAGTATGTTGTTAAGTATTGGGGAGTACCCCAAAATATAGTCAGTGACCGAGATGGAAAATTTATAGGGACTTTCTGGTCTGAGTTATTCAACCTTTTGGGGTCACAACTAAAAATTTCCTCGAGCTACCATCCTCAAACAGACGGATAGACTGAAAGATTTAATGGGATGCTGGAAAAGCACTTGCGGCATTTTGTCAACGCCAACCAAAAGAATTGGCCGCAACTACTAGACGTAGCTCAATTTTGTTTCAACTCTCAGGAGAGTTCTTCGTCACACAAGAGCGCTTTTGAAGTTGTCAACGGCCAGCAACCACTATTACCCCACACAGTGGATGAGTATCGAGGAAGAAATCCAAGAGCCTTTAATTTCATGAAAGACTAGAAGAAAACCACCGAGATTGCCCGAGCCTATCTGGAGAAGGCTTCAAAGAGAATGAAGAAGTGGGCAGATCAGAAAAGACGACCGCTCGAATTCAAAGTAGGCGACTTAGTGATGATCAAGCTGAGGCCCGAACAACTAAGATTTTGAGGGAATAAGGACATCAGACTCGTCTACAAATATGAGGGTCCTGTTCTAGTCATCTCAAAAGTGGGCCTAACCTCCTACAAATTTAGCTTACCATAATGGATGAAGATACACCCGCTCTTACATGTCAACAACCTCAAATCGTATCATGAAGATCCAGAAGATCCAGCTCACAAATAGTCTACCAGAGAAGGAGTCAGCGTCAAGCCACGAAGCAGTAGACAACCTGATGAAATCCTAGTAGAGAGGACCGTGGTCATGGATAGAAAGAAGAAGAAAGAATTTCTGGTGAAGTGGAAAGGGCTCGAAGATGAAGAAATTTGATGGGAAAGAGCGGAGGGTTTGCACAAGCTTACGCAAAAGATTGAAGATCAGCAAGGAGCAGGCTCATCGAGGATGCCGAAGATTTAAGTGGGGGAGAGTGTGACGTGCTGTGACATGACACACCTCCAGGGGCCATTTTGTATGTATGAGCATGCCTTGGTGCTTGATCATTAGTCAAGTCTTGCACCAAGTAACCTCAAGGGTAGGGGATGGCACTTTTGTAATTTTGTATATGTCTCATTTTTCCAAGAATCCACTTTTAGGTCGCGGCCCAGCCTCCCTTAAGCGTCGTGGCACACCCCAAAGCAGAGGCAAAATTGCCTCACATCTGACAGCCTAGGGCTGCGGTGCCTGAGCAATTTTCCCGAAGTCCCTTCTGGCCTAAAAACTCAAGTGGGTCGTAGCGCTGATAAACAAGGTCGCGGCTCAACCCTGAAACCCAGAAATTCCATGCAAACTTTACGAGCTAACTTCCCTGGAAATCATCAATTCAGAGCCCTAATCCTAGAATTCCTCCTAGGATTCATATCCAACTAACATAACCAGTTTAACAACCACAAAACTTATCCCAAAACCCATCAAAGCTCAAAAATCAAACTAAAGCTTAACTTTTAAAAATAACTTCTATCTACAGCCAAAACTTAACATAATTCAATATAGACTCTTACCTTGATGACGAATTCAATTCCTCAGCTATTGCTAACTACTTCTAGACCTCACTTCCTTCAATCATCAAGCTCCTCCCTTGATTTTCAGCAAGAAAATCCTCCTTAGCTTAGAAAGAGAGAGAGAACCGACTTTAGAGAGAGAGAGAGAGAGCTTCCCTCTGAATGTTTTCCCCTTCTAACCTCTTCTAGTGCCTTATCAATCAAATAAATCCCAATATATCCCTTACCAAAAGACACAATTGCCCCTAAAGCTTATCTTAACCCCTTAGGTAACCCAAGGGAAATTTAGTCATTTGTCATATCCCGTTCAGTCCCTGAGTATCTGCCCCACAACTGATTCCTTGGTAACTGCCAACTTTTATCAAACACAAAATCTCAAGCCCCACAATATTCTGTTCATTCGGTAGGTATCCCATTCTATATCTCCATTAAAAGGTACGCAGCACCAAACCCAATTAATATAATGAAAAGTACAAGAACTAGAAAACCAACCTGTCATGTCTGAGGAACCAACTTTGGGCTCTGGCCGCCCCCAGGTAGATTCGCGGACCGAGGTCGAGCTATCCGTACTTCTGGTTTCTTCTATCTTCAATTCCGGACAATGTTTCATAATGTGCCCAACTACTCCACACAGAAAACATGTCTTCGCTCGACACTTACCCAAATGGCGTCTCCTACACCTGACACACACTGGATAACTTCTCCAGATCTCACTGTCGCCTTGGCGACTGTCCTAAACATCATGTCCAACAGTGGTAGAATTATCAGAGGTCTTTCTCTTCTGACTACTAGGTCCTCCGCCCCTACCCGCTCTTACAAGTGGGGAAACTCTTGCCTGAGCTTCCTGCACCACGACACCCTCGCTCCATATCACACCTCTCGCATCCTCCATGGCAAGGGCCTTCCCTACCATCAGAGCATAAGTAGAAACCTCATGAACTGGAGCAAGCCTAACTCAATGGGCCACCCCAGGGTTCAGCCCTCAAACGAATTGTTCCTTTCAGGCTACGTCTGTTGGTACCAAGTCAAATGCGAACTTGGCCAACTCATCAAATTTATCAACATATTCTGTCACCGTCTTACTGCCTTGAACCAAGTTCATAAACTCATTGGTCTTCACAATTCGGACTGCGTCACCATAGTACCTCTCATTGAACAATTTTCGGAACTCCTCCAAACCCATCATAACAACATTTCAGGTCTGTGATACCACATCCCACCATGTTCGAGCATCCTCCCGTAGCATGTACGTGGTACAAACCACCCTATCATTGCCTTCTGCTCCTATATAGTCAAGGATGGAGTTAACCATGCCCATCCACCACTCAGCTCCGAACGGATCTAAACCTCCTTCAAAAACTGGAGGATTCGGCCTTTGGAACCTTTCATACATCATTTTCCATTTGCCTCCATCCTCAGGCTGAACCAAAACTGATGCCAATGTCGTAGAAACACACGGGGCAACATTTTTGGGTGGAACCCACTGTCTCAACCACCTAATCTCTTCCTCCTACTTTTGTAACCTAGCATGCATATCAACGAACATCTGCTGCCAACCCCCAGGAACAAATGGAGGATTCTGGTCCCGAATACTATATGCAATCCCAGTATTAACAATACACGCATGCCTTGACTGTCTCTGATGCATAACTTCTAGATCTGTCTGTAGTCAAATGACGCAATCCATCAGATATGATCATCCCTTTAGGAACCACTTCCGAACATGGCCAGACAAACAAGAGGAATAACAAACACAAATATATATTGCTCATGCTCCCTATATTAACAAGTAGATAAAGACATTTTATTAAGCAATTAGACAAATATTTCATTCAATACCAACCGACCCTGAGTCGAGCTTGTCTCTGGCAACGAGCGCGTACATCTTCAGTCAATTTATCCAGGAACCATAAACCTTGGCTCGCTCTGATACCAAGTTGTAACTCCCTACTTCCTTAGAGTCGTTACTAAGTGAGTTTGAAACATGCTAATCACTCGTTACTCGAGGTTTTAGGTTAAAATGTGTAGCTAATTAAAGTGCAACTTGCTTAAATAATATTTTGGTATAAAAAGTCTGTCGTTCCTTTAGAACATGAAAATGGTTACATTGGGATCCCATATATATTATCTGAAAACATATTTACAACTCAAAAGGTTATTTAACAGTCGGCCTAAGCGACAAAATCAACGTTCATGACCAGTTCCTCAAAATACCATAGCCGTGGCGGCTGGATAGGCCAAACATGTACGCACCGCTCCATGCCCTCTAACTCCTGGTTGATTAATCTTTTCCTTGCCTTTACCTGCACCACAGAGCATTCGTGAGCTGAGGCCCAGCAAAAGAACCTTAAAGCACAACATACTATAATTTATCCCAGCAAATAAACACTTATTTAAATCGAGATTAGAATACGAAAGGCACAGTAGCACAAGAACATCATACCATAGCAGAACAGCAGCACATAGGAACATCAAACATAGCATCATAGTAGCATATTAACATATAAGCATCGTAGCATAACATCTTAGCAGTTCAGAAATACAACAGCATATAACGAAGAAGCCAACAAGCTAAGCACAAAGCGGCCATGCCGTCCCAGGCGCTTTACCAAGCCCTGGGTTCGTGGTCCACACCATGAGGATATCCCAGGTATCCTTTAGGGTCTCGCCCTGGCAACTCACACTTCGCGTGCTAACGCTGCTCTTGACCCCTTGTTGTTCTCAATTCTTGCCTCTCCTGGCTTCTGCCGCTCCCGGCTCTTGCCGCCTTCGGCTCTTGCCGATCCTGGCTCTTGCCTCTCCCAACTTCTGCCGCTCCCGGCTCTTGCCGCTCTTGGCTCTTGCCGATCAGTAACATTCACATATATGACATGGCAAACCACAAGTAATACACACAGTACAACACACCCATAGCTCTATGGGTACAAATAGTTCTCTTACCTGTGTCCCAAGCTACCCGAGCACCACGATCACGAGCACAGTCCTGTAACCCGAGCCTTGAATCCTAGTCACAACACATGAATAAAACCAACTATCAAGTTCTAACTCATTAAATAGTTTCGAGACTTAACTCTAACCTCCAGGATCTTGGTTTCTACCAAACTGGGTAGTATAAACCTTCCTGAGCCTTAACATTCAAGTCCCCAAGCTAAAAACCCTCATTTTGCCAAGAATCCACTTTTGGGCCGCGGCCCAGCCTCCCTTAAGCGTCGCGGCGTGCCCCAAAGCAGAGGCGAAATTGCATCACATCTGACAGCCTAGGGCTGCGACGCCCGAACAATTTTCCCGAAGACCCTTCTGGCCTAAAAACTCAAGCGGGCCGCGACTCAACCCCGAAACCCAGATATTCCATGCAAACTTTACAAGCTAACTTCCCTGGAAATCATCAATTCAGAGCCCTAATCCTAGAATTCTTCCTAGGATTCATATCCAACCAACTTAACCAGTTTAACAACAACAAAACTTATCCCAAAACCCATCAAAGCTCAAAAATCAAACTAAAGCTTAACTTTTAAAAATAACTTCTATCTATAGCCAAAACTTAACATAATTCAATATAGACTCTTACCTTGATGACGAATTCAATTCCTCACCTGCTGCTAACTACTTCTAGACCTCACTTCCTTCAATCATCAAGCTCCTCCCTTGATTTTCAGCAAGAAAATCCTCCTTAGCTTAGAAAGAGAGAGAGAACCGACTTTAGAGAGAGGAGAGAGAGAGAGATTATTTCTGAATTTTTTCCCCTTCTAACCTCTTCTAGTGCCTTATCAGTCAAATAAATCCCAATATATCCCTTACCAAAAGACACAATTGCCCCTAAAGCTTATCCTAACCCCTTAGGTAACCCAAGGGCAATTAGTCATTTGTCATATCCTGTTAAGTCCCCGAGTATTCTTACAAGTCTCCATTTATCCCGACATGTCCAAATCATTACCAAACTACTACCCATTACTCCATAAATCCCGAACACATTTTACGTTCCCAAAATACCCCTAGGCTCCTCCCGAGCCGAGTATTTGACCCCGTTGTGACTTTTTAGCTAGACTGCTTTCTAGGTCTGTCTCGGATCGTGCATCACAAATGTATCACCACTCACACATGGTAAACATAACAATAATCACAAATATTACATTTATGCCCTCAATGGGCTAAAATTACAAACATGCCCCTAATAACCAGACAGGGCCCACATGCATATTTAATACACACAATCATGCATGTCTAATCACATAATCACCAAATTCATATATAATCATAATTAAATCAATTATTGTCATCCTGGCATGCTAATCAAGGCCTTGAGCCTTATTAGTAAATTTGGGACGCTACAGGTAACCAGCCCGAAGGACTGTTTGTCCCACAAGGGCAGGGTATCCTGAACAACCAAGCACCTCGAGGTGGAGGGTTTAGGGAGTACCTCCAATACTAGGCCGAGCAGACAGCCAGAATGCCAGAGGCAGACTTCGGCCAAACTCTGTTTTCCATTGAATGGGACCCATGGGAGGTGAAGAACTTCGAGATGCTCTTAATTGCAGCAGGGAAAATTGAGATTCGAACAACATAGCTCTGCTTGAGCATATTCAGAACCCAAGAATGGATGAAGTCCGCAATGCAG
The DNA here is from genome assembly GCF_963169125.1 of Humulus lupulus. Taxonomy (NCBI): domain Eukaryota; kingdom Viridiplantae; phylum Streptophyta; class Magnoliopsida; order Rosales; family Cannabaceae; genus Humulus; species Humulus lupulus. Next base: position 45,813,474 of record NC_084801.1, on the reverse strand, counting down.
CATAGCCCTAGGCAACTATAGACCCTAACATCCAAGCCCAACTGGATCTGTTAACCCGACTGGTAAGGGACTTGACAGCCCCCAAGTTAACAAATATTGAAATGGAGTGGCAGAGAGGTTCCCCATTTTCAAATTGTATTAATCAACTGCCCATACCTGTCAATTTCAAAATGCCAACTTGGAAGATGTACACTGGGCTGGAGGACCCATTATCTTACGTTCATAACTTTGAACTACAGATTGATTTATAGGAAGTTCGGGATGATGCCAGGTGTAGGATCTTCCCAACCACCTTGTCAGAAATCGCCAAGCAATGGTTTTCAAGCTACAGCCAGGGTCGATTACATCATGGGATGGATTTTTCCGCACATTCTATTCTCAATTCTCCTCAGCAATGCCCCTTCCCACCGAGCCGAATGACCTGGTGGACATAAAACAAAGAGATAATGAACCTTTGAAAGACTACATTCAACGTTTTATGCGGGAAGCCACTAGAGTGAAATCCCTTAGTGATGACGGTAAATTGATAGTCATCAATTTAGGAGTCAGAGTAAAAAGTCTGTTCTGGAACAGTTTGAAAAGGAAATCTGAACGTACCACCCAGGAGTTCCTTGATCAGGCAGAGGAATTCATCAAGCTTGAGGAGGCCGAGCGAAAGGTGGATAATCCAACTTAGACAGTTGCTGAGTATGGGAAAAAAGATGCTGGGAATACCACCAACCCTGCAGAGGGAAGAAAGAATGGCAAACGCGGTAATGGGGTTAGAAGTATCAGTAACCAGAATGACAATAAGAATCCTAAGACTGCCGAGCAGCCCAAGCCACGAGAATATGTTCCTAAATTTATTACCTAATCCATCATGTTAAAGACCCGAGTAGATGTTTTTAATGCCATACAGGTTGTTGTACCATACAGAAGATCTCCACCAATGAGGAAGGATGTTAATAGACGGGATATGACCAAGTTCTGCCAGTTTCACAATGACTATGGTCATCAAACCAATGAATGTAACCACCTGAAGGAGGAGATATAATTCCTCATTAGACAAAACAATGCTCATCTGAAGAGGTATGTACGGTTGACTGCCAACCAGCATCCTCAACAGCTTCCTCAGCAACAGTCTCAGCAGTATCAGAGTAGTCAGCCTCTCCTACCACCACCAGTTGCTGTTCGGCTAGATATGATCTGCGGCGAGCCGCATTTCGCTGGAAAATCCAGTAAAGCTCGAGAAAGATACGCTTGTTTCCTTAGGCACGAGTAGGAGGAAGACGTACTGGCTGTCCAGGAGCGTACTCCCAAACAGCCTTGCTACGAGTGTGAGCCTATCACATTCAGCGAGGAAGACACAAGTCACGCACATCATCCGCATAATGAATTGTTGGTGGTAGAAGTACAGATCGCTAACATGATCGTAGCCTGAATGATTATTGACCATGGGTCATCTGCCAACATCATGTTCAAGGATACCCTGGACATGATGAATTTAAGCATTAGAGATCTAGAACCATGCGAGCAGTTGTTGTATGGGTTTACAGGGAATGGCATGGCCCTGGCAGGAAGCATATGATTGCCTTTGACAGTGGGAACGAAACCTAACAGCAACATTGTAATGGCTTTGTTTGTGGTAATCGACATCCCATCTCCGTACAATGCCATGATAGGCCGACCAGCCATGTATGACCTCCGAGTAGTCACTTCAGTCTTCCATCTGCTCATCAAATTCCCAACATGGGTAGGTATAGGGTGTCTTAAAGGGAACCAACTGGTGGCCAGAGAATATTATAATTCATCAGTAAAAAAGGCAAGGAAGGCAGCCTGCACCGCACAGCCTACAGGGCCTAGTCACCAAAAATAGGATGCAGCCCAAAACCAGGGGGGGAAGACATAGACCCTCATTTTGAGGATATTGATACGGGGGTGGGTCCAGTTGAAGAATTAGAAGAGGTCTCGCTTGACCCAGAACACCCGACCAGGGTGGTCAAGGTAGGGAAAAGGTTGTCCAAGAACATAAGATCTGCCTTGATCTAGTTCCTATAGAACAACCAAGATGTATTCACCTATTCTCATGATGATATATTGGGGATCTTCCCAACCATTATGAGCCACATCCTCAACATTCAATATTGAACACTTCAAGCCCATATAGCAGAAAAAGAGGTTACTGGATCCAACGAGGGCAAAGGCATTGAAGGAAGAAGTGGAGAAGCATCAAAATAACGACTTCATTAGGGAAGCTTTCTACCCAGTATGGGTGTCCAATCCCCGTATTGGTACCGAAGCCTAGTAACAAGTGGACGGGGTGCATAGATTTCACCGATTTAAATAAGGCCTGCCCGAAGAACTGCTTCCCACTTCCGAGAATTAACCAGCTGGTGGACACTACAGCCAGCCATGAGATCTTATGTAACACCCTGGATAAACAAGGTCGTTACACAGTGTGATCATAAATTTGCAAGACTTGCTAATCAAGTCATATAGTTGAAAATGTGATTCTAAAGTCATAGTCAAGTTAGGGTTAAAAGATTTTAGTCATAAACAGGAAATTTCTCAATTAAATAAATGTTTAATACATGGGATCCCAAAAATAGGTTTTAAAGGAAAATTTACAAAATTTCAAAGTTATATACAACCACAAGCCACTCTAATGGAAAAATACGCATTTAAGGTTTTCCTGTCCCAGCACTTTCCCTCAGCTATGGTGGACGAGCAGCTGACTATGTACATTCTACCCAGAGCTCTCCAACTCAAGATTGGTCCACCTTGCCCTTAACTTTACCTACACCACATAGCACTCGTGAGCCAAGGCCCAGGAAGAAAACAATAATGCAAAGCATAAACAATAACAGTACTCAAATAATTCACAAAAAATTAACCAAATATTTAGTAGACCATAACGTTCACATAATCAATGATATCAATCAACAAACCAATAGTCTATCATCCAGGTAATCAACATGCCATAATCATCATATTAACAACAGTAAATACTTCATATAATACACAGGGTCAACACCCTTAGGCCGAACCCTCTGTTCCTCCCACTGACTCCGGCTCACTTAGGCCGAGCTCAGTGATTATATAGTTAACCTCAGCTACCAGTGGCCGAGCCGCGTCATGTATGCAAATATCAATTTCCAGCACTCTTAGGCCGTTTATTTCATGCTCACATGGCACATCACAATCACACAATATAAGCATTCAAGTACAGGGAATCTTAGTCCCACACAATCACATAAGGGTGCAGTTTTCTTACCTTTAATTCCGAGTGCTTTGATTAACAAAGAGGACCCTCGAGCACGATCCCATTCTAATCCCTAGCGTACATCTAGTCACAAATCATAAATATAACCCTCATTAAAATTCGATTTTGTAAACCAACTTCGTGACCAATCCCAAGCTCTCGGGAAGCCCAATTCCACCAAACGGAGTGATGGAATCGACCCCCCAGCCCCCGGACAACAACCTTACAAAATACCCAAAAATCGGGTTCTAAAAATTGTACAGCGCTAGAGTCAAAGACTCAAGCCCCCCAAAAATGCAGCCTAGCACTGTAGTGCTCCCAACCTAGCGCTACAGTGCTAGCACTAGAAATGGAAATTTCTGGATTTCTCTCTTCAAACTTTCCCGAGCCAAAGCTCCAAAAATCCACTCCAACCATCAATCAAACACAAAATTGAGTCCATAACTCACTATATTTCATCCAAAACAACCTAATAACACCAAAAACCTAGCTAAGAACCTCATCAAACACAGAAATCAAAATTGAGCTTAAAGCTCAAGAACACCATCTAAAAATCAGAAAACCCAGAACAATCAAGGGCTAGAAATCATAACCTCAAAGATAGTTTCGGCCTAGGCTGCCCCCAAACCACTCCAAGCTTCAGCACTCAAAGTCCCAAGCTTAATTCCTCATAACTTCATCACAAACCCAAATTCAGAAATTGAAATCCAAAATTCCCAAGAACAAATGAAAACCTAAAACCAGAACATGAACTTCTTACCTCCTTCCCAAATTTCAAAATTCTAAGTGTGGATGGCTGCAAATTCTTCTTCAAGTTGATCTCTCTCTTTACCTCCTTCAAAATCCAGCTCTCAAGACCTATGCTCTGTTCTCCCTTCTTCAAAATTGAACCAAATGTGACTTAGGGAAGTTTTGAGAAGTTTGTACGTATAGCATATCCTCAGCTGTGAGTTCTCTCATTTAAAGCCTAAATGACCCTTTCTATCCTTCCTTCAAAACATTTCCTTCCTAAACCTCAAGGGCAACCTAGTCATTTCTACTCTTTGCAAAAATACCACTTTTCCTTTCTTATTTCACTAATACCACTAACACTAAGGTTACTAATGGTTACCACCTCAACTAAACATCACTTACCACAATCGTGACTCTCAACTAGTACCGCGAAACAAGATCGCCTCATGCCAGAAACACTGCACATAACTCAAAATCATACCCTCAATGGGTTCAAATTACAAATATGCCATTCTAAACTAATCAGAGCCCACATACACATTTAATACTCATAAACAGGCATTTAATCATTTATTCACATATAATCAAATAATCATGCGTTTAACAATTAAATCATACCTATACCAATTATGCCCTCCCAGCACGCTAATCGGGGCCCTTAAGCCTTATTAGAAAATTTTGGGTCGTTACATCTTAACCTTTATGGATGCCTATTCAGGATACAACCAGATAAGTATACATCCGCCCAACTAGGAGCACACCAGCTTTCGCACGGATGTGGGGCAGTATTGTTATAAAGTTATGCCGTTCAGCCTAAAAAACATTGGAGCCATATATCAGCGACTGGTAAATCGTATGTTCAAAGACCAGATAGGAAATAATATGGAGGTTTACGTGGATGATATGTTGATGAAATCCAAAAAATTTGGGGGCGCATTGAGGACTTGGAGGAATGCTTCAACATCATGAGGCAGTATAGAATGAAATTGAACCCCCTAAAATGCTCCTTTGGTGTGGGGTCGGGAAATTTTTTGGGGTTTATAGTGAGCTCTCGGGGAATTGAAGCAAACCCCGAGAAGATAAAGGCACTGCTGGACATGCCCTCACTAGCCAGGATCAAGGACGTGTAGAGTCTAACAGGACGCATAACAGCACTCAGCAGATTCGTGTCCAAATCCACTCATAGGTGTATTCCATTTTTTAATATCCTCAGAGGCACAAAGAAATTTTAATGGACTGAAGAGTGCGAACAAACCTTCCAAGCTCTAAAGCAGCAGCTGGCACAACCCCCGATCCTTTCAAAACCTCTGCAGGGTGAATAATTGTGCATATACCTAGCAATAACTCAACACACTGTCAGTGTTGTCCTGGTCAGAGAAGAAAACAAGATCCAGCATCCAGTCTACTATATCAGTAAAAGGTTGGTCGAAGCTGAGAGTAAGTATCCTCTAATTGAAAAATTAACTTACTACCTGCTTCTGTCATCCAAAAAACTTCGCTCATACTTCCAAGCTAACCCCATGAAGTTTCTTACCGACCAACCATTGCGCCAAGTCCTGCAAAATCCGGATACCTATGGACAGCTACTAAAATAGTCCATAGAGCTCGGGTAGTATGATATCACCTATCAGCCTCATACAACAATTAAAGGCCAGGCTCTTGCAGATTTTGTAGCTAAATGTACCAGGCTACCAGGAACAGATGAAGAAATGGCCGAGTAGTCATCAGAGTCTGGACCACCGCCCAAAACAAATGTTGGGCAGAACACTGAGCACCCAGCATCCAGCACTATTCATTCCAAGGAAGAACCCCAGGTATGGAAGCTGCACGTCGATGGCTCATCTACCGATCAGCTCTCTGGGACCGATCTAACATTAATCACTCCTAAAGGGCAACGCATCCATTGTGCACTTCGTTTTGGATTTACAGCATCTAATAATGAAGCGAAGTACGAAGCCTTAATCGTGGGGTTGAGGTTAGTAAGGGAAATGAAGGCTGAAGTCTTGGACGTATACAGTGATTTACAATTGGTTGTCAATCAAATCCTCGATGAGTACATTACTCCGAGAGAAAAAATGATGGCCTATCTTGATAAGATCAAAGACCTGCTTGCTCAACTCAAGAGGTACAATATCCAATAGATACCAAGAGAACAAAATGCCACAACAGATGCGCTGGCCAGACTAGCCAGCAGTGCTGTGATAGACAAAGCCAACTTGGTTCCTTTAGAATACATGGTCGAACCAAGTATCAACATGCCAGAATCATTCTTTCTTATAGACAACACTCCATCCTGGATGACCCCGATTGCAGATTATCTGGAACACGACATCCTGCCCAATAGTCGTAATGAATCCAGAAAATTAACGAGGAAAGTTGCTCGGTATATAATCTTGGACGGGGTTATGTACAGAAGGGGGTTCCCTATGCCATTACTTAGGTGTGTCTACTAAACAGAATCAGGACGACTGCTGGAGGAAGTTCATGAGGGTTTCTGTGGGAACCATGCAGGGGAAAGTCTGTCTAAGAAGATTTTTAAGGCAAGGCTACTTGTGGCCAACTATGAACGAATATGCCTTTACATATGTTCGAAGATGTGGCAAATGTCATAAATTTGCCAAGATACCCTGAGCAACCCTAAACGAGCTTACTCAAATACAAAGTCCATGGCCCTTAGCTATTTGGGGAATTGACCTTATTGGTCGGTTATCAAAGGGAAAGGGGGAGTACAGTATGCAGTCATGGCACTTGATTACTTCACCAAGTGGACAGAAGTCGAGCCACTAGAAACCATCACTTCCAAAAAAGTACTGGACTTTGTGGTGAAAAATATAATCTGCAGATTTGGTCTACCCCAGAAAATAGTGTCCAACAATGGTACCCAGTTTGATAGCCATTTTTTTTTATTTCTATGCCAAGCATAGCAACACAAAATTTTCTCAACAGTATCACACACTCAAGCAAATGGGCAAGTAGAAGCAGTTAAGAAAACTCTCAAAGACACCATGGAAAAGCTTCTAGAACTGGCTACACGAAACTGGCCTGAGAAATTGCCTAAGGTACTCTGGTCATACAGGACTACCGAGCGAACAACTACTGGTGATACCCCCTTTGCACTCACGTATGGGTATGATGCAATGCTGCCAGTCGAGATGACTCCACATTCTCACCGACGTACAGTGTACGACCAAGATCATAACCACCAATTGCTGGTCGAGTCCGTAGACCAGATTGAAGAAAGACACGAAAAGTCCAACATACGCTTGGCTGCGCACCAGCAAAAAGTTTCCCGGTACTTCAATTCTAGAGTTAACGAATGAAAGTTAGACGTGGGAATCTAGTCCTACGAAGAATATTCCCAGAAACTCGAGAGGCCTCAGCAGGAGTGCTAGGGCCAAGTTGGGAAGGACCTTACCAGGTCATAGAGATAGTACCGCCCGGCACGTACAAGTTAGCACTGTATGACCAAGATCTCCAGTTAGTACCTGTCCCCCGTTACTAGAATAGGGAACACCTAAGGAAGTGCTACCAATAAAGATCACTTTTAAGTGATCGTTGACTGGCCAACACAGGAACGAACTTCCCATACCACTGACCAGCTCAAGTTAGATATATTAATTATGCATAGGCATAGTTTGCCCATTTATTGTAATAATTAATATTTATGAATGTAAGCTACAATTGTAATGACGCAACTTGTATGGTTAATGTTTAACCAATAAGACATGATTTTTGTCCATTTTTACAAGTCTTACTTTTACAATGATTATCTTGCTAACTAGTGATTTATTTCACGGATTGTTGGCAATGTATGAAACCTTTATAGGTTTTGGCAAACCCAAATGGTTTCGAACAGAATATTACGAGCAACTTTGGTCAGTTGGCAAGTGACCAAGAGGATAACCCAAGAGTTATGAATCTTGCTCGGTCATTTGGGGGGCACCATAGTCATACATGGACAAACAAAGGCAAAATCACTAATTAAAATGACTTAGAAACATTAATCTTTACTAATGTTAAAGTGCTTGCGTCGTTGCTCGGTATATACCAGGTGTTGACGCGGTTCTTCGCCAACAGGTAATTAAGAAAGGAAGAGAAAGGGATTAGTGCTTAGGTTGAACCGAAATAGATAAATGACCTTAGAAAATGGAATGGTGACTCAAAATACGTTTTTTAAGTGGTTCAAAGGTTAAAATCCTTCTACTCCACTAGTAAGTATTATTGCTATATACTGGGTATTTGATTACAGGGTATTTCTAACAATATATAATCCAACCTCTATTAACTCCCAAGGTCTCCATATTTATAGGAAAGGGCACCTGGGAGTTGGTAAGGAGGTCATCCCGTGACCTTCTTACCTATCATGTCAACTCTGTGACATTCATGATTAATTCCTAAACCTGACACATAAGTGTGATCAAATCAATAAGTAAGGGGATAATGGGCCGCACGGCCCAAACCAGTCGTGGATGTCTTAATACGCACATTCCTGATGCGTGTCCGAGAAGTCAGGGGTATATCAAACACATGATGTCTGATATATGTACGTTTATCTTGCGTGATTGACTTTATAAAAGGCCACAGCCTCCAACTCCAGCTCGTACAACGAGCTGGATGCTTCCCTCGACCTATGGTCCTCAGAGCCCAGGCCCAGTCCTTAAGCGATCTTGGCAAACCCTCAGGTTACCTCGAGCTAAGGAGGCAGGACCTTATGACGGCAGCTCCGGTCTTGGGGATGTCCACGTGGTAGTCATGATTAGGCCGTATCTCAGCTCGTTAATCAGCCCGTGGGAAAATCAGGGCGTACACCAGGCAACAAAAAGAGCCATAAAACAATTTCTGTAGATAGGGTTGAATAGTTTTTGTTTACAACTCATTCAAAAAAAATTGAACAGCTCCGATTTACAGTGTCGTACACCAAACAGAGCTGCATAGCTCCAAAACTACTCCAATTTATAGACAAGGAAGAATACCCACTCTCCTACCAGGCATTAATGGAACCGCCCATTCAGCAGTCCCCTCAACTGCTACAAGCACGTCCCTCCAGTCACATCTCCTCAACTGCCACACACATCAGTCCACTCTATGGTAACTACACAACGGTCGGTACAGTTATTAAGAGAAGCCATCATGACACTTTATGGAATCAAAAAGAGGCGGGAAAGAGTGAAAAGTCATTTCTTGGAAACTTGAAGAAATATAAAGGCTACTAATTATACTAGATGTTATGTCATGTAGCAAGGAGCATATACCCCTGACCAGGCTGGACGGTATGTCCTAGAAGAAAAGTTTTCATGCTTCCTTTACACCATTGCAAACTTGGGGGCAAATGTTATCCCAAAAATTTGCATATCTGATGTAGAACTAAACTTGGACACATGGAGCAAACTGGGAAGACCCCCTGGCAGGTTGGTCGGTGTATACCTGCAAGGTATCTAACAAGTTACTGCTTGGCATATTATCACAGAGGCCCAGCTGGTCGGAGTACACTTGACAACTGAATAATAGTTACTACGTGGCACGCTTGCCAGGAGAGTGGCTGGTCGATATGACAAATAAATAACCTGGTCGGCTGAAAGCGATTACACTCACCGTTAACAGTCTGCAGGAATCGCCCAACCACCCGCAAAGAGCGCCTAACAGCCCTAAAAGCTTGGCCAAGGCTCCTGAAGAATAGGACTGCAACTACCTGTGAGAAGAATGGGATATTTCCACCATCAGTTACACCGAGCACAACTCCTGGGCAACAAAGCATTATAAATACAAACCCTCCACCACAGTGGAGAGGAATCAGAATAATAGCCTACCGACCAGCACCAGAAATATACCGAGCAGCCTGGGTTGGTACTTAGCAGCGACTTTTCCATATTGTATTTTTTTACACATAGAAATACACTTATAATCCCTTGTGATCTTGTGTAAACATTCAAGATTAATACAAATCTAAGAGGACGTAGGTCATTACCAGTCTTCAGTGCCGAACCTCTAACCTCTATAAATCTTGGTGTTCTCTATTATTTATTGCTCATTATTACTAGGTTCTTGGCTCATTTATTGTTCATTGATTGTCTAATTGAAAGTTGTCTAGTAAATTATTGGACTCCGCACCAGTTGGCTAAAAAATCATTCAACATTTAGAGTTGGGAACAGAGCGTTCATTGCGGTCTAAGCTAAAGGAAGAGCTCGTCTGATGTTTAGAAATAAATATTTAATTTTGAAAGATGTATTTTTTATTCTGGATTTTAGTAGAAATTTAATTTCAGTTTTCATGTTGCAATTAGAACAATCTATTATGACTTTCACAAGTTCTAATATATCTATTTCTTTCGCAACCTAACGAACCCCTCGCGCTTAATAATGATTTATTCAAAGTAGCTAAACCTAGGACCAATAAACGTCAAAAGACCGATCATGATAACATGACGTATTTATGGCACTTGAGACTAGGTCACATTGGCTATGATAGAATTCAAACACTTACAAAGGACGGGCCTATGAGGGAACTCACCTTAGGTGTATTATCTGTCTGTGAATCTTGTCTAGAAGGAAAACTAACCAAGCGTCCATTCTCTGCAAAGGATGATAGGGGCAGAGAACCACTTGGACTTGTTCATTCAGATGTTTGTGTAACCTTGAATGTACAAGCCAGGGGTGGTTTTGAGTATTACGTCACTTTCATTGACGATTACTGTAGATACTCATGTATTTACCTAATGCATAGAAAATCAGAAACATTTTCAAAGTTTCAAGATTTCCTAGCTATTGCTCATAACCAATTAGGTAAAACGTTAAAGATCTTGTGATCTGATAGGGGTGAAGAATATTTGGATATGCAGTTCCAAGATCATTTAACTGAACTTGGGATTTTATCACAATTTACTGCCCCGGGTACTCCGCAACAAAATGGTGTAGCGGAATGCTGGAACAGACTTTTATTGGAAATGGTTAAATGCATGCTTAGTTACTCGACTCTGCCAACTTCATTCTGGGGACATGCAATTGAAACTGCGAACAACATTCTAAATGTCGTACCGTCCAAAGTAATCCCCAAAACATCTTTAGAATGTTGGAATGGTCGTGAACCTAGTTTACGTCATTATAGAATCTGGGGATGTCCCGCCCACGTGCTAAGGAAAAAGGAAGGAAAGATAGAACTGTGAACCAAATTTTTCATGTTTGTTGTCTATCATAAAGGCACTCGGGGTGGACTTTTCTATAGTCATTCAGAAAATAAAGTGTTTACTTCTACAAATGCTACTTTTCTGGAAAATGACTATGTCTAAAGCATATCAAGGAAATAGGATCAGTAGAATTAAGGCATTAGTTTCAATTAGTGCACATGGGAGTTTATTCAGTTTTTATGCCCTAAATAAAACCCAATTTATTTGTAATTTCATTTATTATCAATAAAATAATAGAAATCATTTTTGACTTGGTCAATCACTTTGCTCACATGTTTTATTTATCCCAAACATATAGCTAATCATATTTATAGTGAAGTAATCATAGTGTAATCTAAATATGATTATATGTTCAAACATAAGTTAGTCCTAAGATTAGTCAGTGCACATGATTTACACTGACTTGCCAATCTACGATATGATCTACTTACACATTGTATTGTTATGTTCTTTCCAGAACATTAGCAAAGTAGATAAAATCGGATGTATTTGTTAAATCAGACTCGTTCGTTAATGACAGTAGATAAGATAAGTAAACATAACATTATTATCTATTATAGTCATATCATATAGTTGACCATAGGTCAATTCAATCTTAATTCTGAGTGGTTAGTATTCTGACTGATTGTATTATTTGAGTTCTTTGACTTGTTCGTTACCAGCTTACCCTTCGGACTAACCCATACTTACATCTTGAAAACTCGATAGTATAATTAAGTGGGAGTGTTAATCATAGATATGAACATCTACATCTGAAGTAAAATTATGGTTTCCTTTTAGTTTGGTTCGAGGTGATAAATGATAGAGATCTCATTTCAGTAATTAATAGTAGTTTATCGAAATATCATTTACAAGGAGCTAAGTGTTTTAAGGATAAAATACAATGAGGGGTAAAAAAATATTTTAGTCTCATCTCATTGCAGACCATCTATAGAGGATTGAGTGATAATTATGGTTGTAACAATAGATAACTAATAACGTATCTATATTACTTATAAAGTGTTCTATGAATTCAAGAGTGGGATTCTGAGTCTTTAGTGGAGTCGTGAGGAATTAATAAGTTAGTAAATTTATTGGTTAAATTTATGATAACTTATTGGAGCTTGATTTCATAGGCCCATGGTCCCCACTATACCTTGGATAAAATCATCTAGATAGTCTCAATTAATTTATTTAATTATCAATTAGAATTATCAAAGTAAACCAGGTCAATTTTTGATAGTTTCACAGAGTTATGCAATTTAGAGAAAAAATAGATTTTAGGGCATATTTATTAATTAAGAAAAATTGGTGTCTAAATTAATAAAAAAGTTTAAATCAAGGTTTAAATTATAAATAATTAATTTGATAAAGGATTTAAATAATTATTTAATTAATCAATCAATAGAAAATAATATAGGCATTGATTTTAAGTCCAACAGGCTTATAATTAAATGAGAAATTTCATAGACCTAAAGCCCATGATAATTTCAACCTAATGGTTGATATTACCTATTCTTTTATTGTTTTTTTAATTAAAATAAGTGACATAATTGAGCCTATTAAAGGAATGCTAAGTGAAGTTGAGAATAGAAGATCTGGAGTAGAACAGAAGATCAAAAGATCTAGTTTTGACACTTTAGGGTTTCAGACTCTCTCTACAAAAAAAGTCATTTTCTAAGCCTCAATATTCTCTTCTCTTCTTCTCTTTGTATCTATCTCATGTGTTGAGAATTTCCCACTCTAGTCTAGGTGATTCTAAGGATACTTTGGAAGGCTGTGAAAAAAATTTGAAGATCGATTCAGTTTCTTGGTGATACCCTGCGATAAAAAGGATACAGGGCTTAGAGAAACTGAAGAAGGACTTATTCATTCCGCTGCACATAATGTAAGTGTTCTTATCATTATCTCTATATAAATTAAATTGTAGAAACAAGTTCTAGGTTTTCTTATATTAATTTGTTTAATATATGATTTACATGATAATAAATAAGATCCTGTATAATTTTTCCCAACATATACATATCAACATACATATAACAAATGCGAGAAACCCACACTGAATTTAATATATATATATATATGTATGTAGACGACTCTGGTACCAATTATTGGAATTAAAAGTGTAAATTAAAGTTACGCAGGGGAATGGGTCTTTTATAAAATTTATTAACACCAGCCAGGATCATACATATATAGATATAGTAAATCACATTCAAATAGATTAGAGATTACCTCTTGAAGTGTACCAAGAATCCACGAACCTTTTTATATAAATCAATGATCTTCCAATCCAGATTCTGAAAGCTCAAACCTTGATCTTTCAAACCAATCCTCAAACACACAAGGATGTGTGTGGGCACGTAGGATTCAAAAGGTTGATTTCAAACTCTCTAGATGTGCTCAGCACATGAGATCTAGAGAGGTTTAATTGAGAGAAAATGCATTGAATAGTCTTTAGGTTTAGAAAAACTATCGATTTCTTTTTAAGAGAGAGAGTCTCGCAGTCTAAACTTTGTAATTGCTTAAAACAACTTATTTCTGAAAGTATCACTCTTTCAGTTTTATAAAGATAATTAACTCAATTAATTAATCTTTATTTTATTAAAATAAAACTGACCAGTTATAACCTATTTAATTATTTAATTTAAATCATAATTAAATAAACAACTTATTTGAAATTCAAAATTCAAATCTCAGGGATATCTAATATCTCTGTGTGGCGCCACACACTCACTGTACATTGAGTGTGTCGCCCCACACAATTAGGGTTATCTCTAATTTTCTCATTTGTTTGTTTAATTAATATTTAAGACAATATATTTGTCCCAAAATAAATATCAATTAATTCAAAATTAACTTTATCTTAAAATATCAGTTTTAAATAAATAAATACTTTATTATAAATAAGATAATTACTAATCTCTCTTTTTATATTAATTCAAACGTGATTAATATTTATTTTAACATATAGTGTTGTCCGTGTTTTCACCAAAGGACACGTGGCAATCAGAAACTGGTGTGGGTAGGGCATGTGACGAAGACGTGTGTCTCTTCAAGTGAGGCCACGCCCCGGGGGACAATCCTCGAAGGGTGGATATCTTGAATAAAGGCCACGTCCCTCGGATAAAGGTATGGTACAAATGTCTCTTTCGGAGGCCATGCCCCGAGGACAAGTTAGTAGTCCTCGAACTCTTTACAAGCAGTTGTCTTCTAGGTTAAGGACCTTGTCCTCGGGACCCAGAAGGCTAGCTAGGTGTCAGCCAGTGCATGTTAGCAGCGTCGGATGATCATCTGACAACCTTTTTGGTGATCCGTCCATAGTGTTGTCAATTGTACGACTCGACAATTCGCACTCCCACTACGTCGTCTGACATGGAGATATGTATGCACGCCCTGAAAGTGTCAGGGGGATGTTCTCCATAAACTAGATAACTTTATGGAGTGGGCCTCGCGTATCTCGCCTAGGTCATGGTCTCTAGTTAATGTAGCCCAATGCATTAAAGTGGTATTAATACCCCAATATCCGGGAGAATGTTTATTAATTACAGATAATTAGCATTAATGACCCCAGCCTCTATAAATAGGGCTGGGAGTCTCATTGTAAAGGGTTCAGTTTTTTAGAGAGAGAGAAACCTTGTATTCAAAGCAATATAAACGTTGCCTGAGAAAACTCCATTGGAGCTTACCCTAACAAGTTTCCAATCTCCTTAATACTAGAGACTCGTGGACTAGGGCTCTTTTATAGCCTGAACTACGTAAAATTGTTGTGTTCTTATTTATTCATTTCTTTGATCTCTCATCTTTAAGTTGATAGAGAAATAGGTTGTCAACATTTTGGTGTTTTCATTGAGAGCTTGAAGAAAGCATTCAAAACATTTACAGCCATGGTAACCACTGAGAGAAATGTCACAAACGATGTAGTCCCTCCTACCAGAGTTGAAGGAGGGGAAACCAGTCGATAGCCACCCCAGGACCTGCCTGAGATGGTGGAGGATTATGCCAAAATGCCAAATACAATGACGAAGATGATGGTGGTGACCAGGAGTATTATGAGGAAGAGTATCCTTAGCCCATGGATGCGGAGGAGACACCAAAAGTGGTGGTGCTCCGTGAACAGGTGGCCACCCAGCAACAAAAGATTGATGCCCAAGAGGGTAACATCGCTGCCCTAGAGGAGATGGTAATTTCCATGAAGGCCACTCTTGTAGCCCAATGGCTATGAGTGGTCCCCAATGATAATGTACTAGATGGGCACCCACTTGGCATGCCACCTGCGCAACCTATTAGAGTGCCACCTATCAATGCAGCTGGAGTGCTCCCCGAGCACCCGACAGAAGAGGCGCGAGATTTTCTAGTTCGAGTGCCCACCAAGCATCCAGCTGGAGTTGGAACCCCAGTGCCGCCATAGGATCGTGGCAAAGGAAAAGTTGACGATAATCCTGCTCCAAAGAAGAAAAAGGCTTGTTGGGAACCCAAGGACAACCAGATTCCCAAGCAAGCTGGAAAGGGTAATGACCCAGGAGCCCGAGGACATCGCCAGACTGTCAACGCCCGTGGAGCTCGGGACGTTCCGCCCCGACGCGCCAATACAGATCATGCAAGACCTAGAGGTGTGTCCCCTCAGCACCTCGCCAACCCAGGAGGAATAATGGTCCAGGGGTCCACCCGAGAAACATCTCTATGAATTGAGAACGTGGCATCAGTATCTCGATAAATAAATGTGGAGTCTGACGGGGAAACTGAGTTGGCTCGTCCCGAGGGTAACGACACGTTCCAAGGTCAAACTGACCTAAGGGAAAAACTTAATGCTCCTAGGTGTAATAAGACTAACGGGCGCGAGCCCGCCAAGAATGGTCTGTCACACCTATGGGACAATCTCAACGCCCGAAGAAGAGATAACCCGGCGCAGAGCGTCAACCGAGACCGCGACCTACTCTGCACAGAGTTAGAAAGTCTGAAGAGGATCATGCTAAGAATGGATAGATGGAAAGGCCATGACTCAAACTCAAAGGATGAAAAAGGGGAGCCTTGCGCTTCTCACATTGTGGAGGCCCCTCTGGCATAGGGCTTCAAGATGTCGGCCATCCCGCCCCATGATGGCAGTTGGGACCCTACCGACCACCTTTATAAGTTCAATAGCTTGATGTCGGTGCACCGCATATCCGATGAAGCTAAATGTCATGTTTTCCCGACCACTCTAACGGGACCGACAGATGAGTCGTTCAAAAAGCACCGGCTAGGATCCATTCAAACATGGCACCAACTATCGTCTGCCTTCCGAAGAGAATTCATAGGAGCTTGGAAGGTGAGTTTCGAAGTCAATGCTTTGGCCAAAATTAAATAAGGGCCCTTCGAGACCCTCAAGGCATACATCAAATGCTTCAAGGAGGAAGCGGCAAGAAACAAGATGGTTGATGATGGCCAGCTATTGATGGCCTTGCAGGCTGGCATCTGCGCGGGGTCCCTGCTTTGGGATGACCTCTAGCGGAGGGGATGCCGACGACTCGAAGACCTCATTCGTCTGGGACAAGAGTATATTAGTTGGTAGGATGCCCAAATTGGAGCATTCGAAGGATCTGTCACCTTCCCCACTCTGACCACACCTAGTCTCGTGGCTTCGAGGATCTAGTATTCCCCTTATGATCCTATCCAACCAGGCTTGAGGGGAGTCTAGCCCAGCCTAAGTGTCCCACCCACAGGTTTCAGTGTCGTGCTGAACCCTTGATTCAGTGTGACTCCAACAGGATATGGATCAGCGCTCACTGGATACAGCGCTCACTGGATACAGCGCTCTTCAGCCTAGATTTAGTGCTGGAATCGTTGCTCTGTCCTAGACTACTACACCCAGTCAAACCCCCGATGGCAGTAGATGCAAGGGCAAGGGTCAGAAGCTCAAGGGAAATGGAAACACACATATCCTGTCGGAACTACCTCTGGTGAGAAGTATGTCTCACGGTACTCTGAGTATACTAACTTGATAGACTACCGAGAGAATATCTTCGTGGCCACGGAACAACATGTTCACTATCGAAAGCCACAACCCATCTGGAGGGACAGGGAAAAGCGAGATCCCAACAAGTTTTGTCATTTTCACAATGACATAGGGCACCACACTAATGAGTGCCACCATCTCAAGAATGAGATCGAAAACCTCATCAAGTTGGGACATCTCCACCAATATGCTAAGGATGGAGCGTGTCAAGCATAACTCCCAGTGGGAGGAACACATGTGCCGCCTGTTGCTCCGCAGATCCCAGCAGTCGCTCCCGTGGCCAATCAACATCCAGTGGTCCGAGGACCTCCCCCGATGAACGGGCGAGTAAAGACCATTTCAGGAGGGCCCCACCTAGGGGGTACCTCCCGAGGCTCACAGTTCAGATATGCACGAGCTTTAAATCATGACAACGAGGTGATGGATTTGGCTCAGATTCCTGCCTAAATGCCCCGAATGACTGAACAAGTCATAACATTCTCCAAAGAAGATACTTGGAGAGTACACTTCCCGCACCACAACCTGTTGGTAATTGAGAACCAAGTCTCCAACAACATGGTGGTGCAGATTGTGGTGGATAATAGGAGTTCGATGAACATCTTGTTTAAGTCATCCTTCGAGAAAATAGGGCTGGCCACTACAGATTTATCCTTGTGTACCTCGGCTATTTACGGATTCTCGGGAGAAGCCCTCATTCCGATGGGGAAGGTAAGGCTCCCTGTAACACTTGGAGAAGTGCCTCGCCAAACCTTCAAATATTGCACATTTGTGGTTCTAGACTACTCCTCAGCGTATAACGCCATCCTGGGATGGCCTGCCCTAGTAGAGTTCGGAGTCGTCACAAAACTCTCTCAACTCATGACCTAGTTCTTCAAGTTCTACCCAAAATTCTTAGAGAAATTCAAGCTTATAAAGGGGAATTCAAGCTTCTTAGTGGATTTGGTAGCTATTAGTTCATCCTCATCACAGAAATCAAATTATGAAGAAATGTATAAGTATTGTTCTATATGTTCTTCATCTTGTTCTTGAGGGATATGGGAATTTAGATTGAATTTCGAAATTTGATGATTCTAGATTATTTAGGTGGGTATGTGGAGATTAGAAACATGGTTTTGATCTGTTGTAGCTTTGATTTTGAACTTAAAACTAGGGAAATTGGGAGTTTTGGCCCTAACTCTTGAATCTGTGATTTGGGAGATAAAATTTGATGTTAGGTTGATGTTATTAAATCTATATTGAGTTATATACATGTTTTGGCGCATAAATTTTGAGTTTGGAACAAGTTTGATCGAATTTGGTAAGTTTGGAATTATAGAATGAAATTCCGTTTTTTATGATTACCAA
Source organism: Humulus lupulus (assembly GCF_963169125.1). NCBI lineage: Eukaryota > Viridiplantae > Streptophyta > Magnoliopsida > Rosales > Cannabaceae > Humulus > Humulus lupulus. The sequence goes on along the minus strand of NC_084801.1, from coordinate 45,795,002 downwards.
CTTAATTATTCAAATTAAATAATTAATTGTTGAACTGTTACAGAAATGTTTAAACAGACACAAAGACTGTTTGAACAGAAACTAGATATGTTTAAACAGTTTGTGACCAGAAGATAAAAACGATCATAAGGTAAAGAACACACGAATTTTTACGCGGTATAAGCAATCTTTGCAGATTGCTACTAGTCCACGAGGCCACGCCCAGAGATTGAAATTTATTAGAAGAATATCTAAATGATTACAAAACCAAATTGACTTATACAAATAAAGACTCCCTCTTGAATTTGTTGCAACTGTTGTAATCTAAACTCCTAATCAAATTTCTGAAGTGCTAAGATCTTAAAATCCCTTCAAATCATAACACTTGCACTTTTCCTCCCGAAAAGTGACTCACGAACAAGACTTCTCCCGAAGCTTGATGAACAATGACCAAATGTGTTTAACCTGCACAATTAACACAAAGAAAACAATACAGAAGTACACTGTAATAAACCACTAAGAACTTGCTGGACTCAAGTTCTTCACATAATAAAAAGTCTCTCTAAAAACTTGAAAAATAATACACCAAGAGAGATGATAAAAAACCAACGACCTAAGGATGATTATATACTTTTTAGAATCCCTTTAGGTCGTGGAAAACAAATCAGAAACCAATCTGCCAATAAATGGAAAAATCTTCCAAAACAGGAAAATCAGAATCTGTTCAAACAGACTAGCAATCCGTTCAAACATATTCATTGAACCTGGACAGTTTTTAAACCAGTTTCCCTAAATAAATAAGGAAACTATATATACTTTATCTCTACAAGTTGTACACGATTTCTGGACAAAATAAATCAGATCAAAAAATAAAATAAATACCAATAATTTCCAATTCAAGAAAATATATTCTTTTATAGGAAATTATATATTTATTTTATTAACATATATATAATAATCTGATTATAAAAAGACATATCACAACAAAACAGGAAACTACCCATTTCGAAAAATACCACTCAATATTACAAAATAGGAAACTACCCATTTCGAAAATACTTCTTTAATTAATTTTGTCAATATGTCAATAAAGAATTTTACAATCTCCCCCTTTGGCAATTTGATAGACAAAATTAATTCAAACACCTACAACACAAATGTTAGTGATAAGTAAAGAGAAAGAACCCCCCCAGAAAACATGCATTAACTTATAACAAACATGTAAAGAAACTAGACTTAACTCCCCCTCAAAATAAGAAGATCCAGAGTTAAACAAAACAACAAACAAGCAGGTTTTTGGAAGTATCTACTCTCCCCCTTTGTGTCTTTCAAAGAAGCCAAAGAACAATAAACCATAAAACAAAAGAGAGTATCAAAGTTTAATTGACAAAGACTAAAATAAAACTAAACGACTGGATCTTTGGACAGAGATTGAACAGCCTCCAACACAGGACGTTGCAGTCCTTCAATTGACATCACTCAAGCAGCCAAAGAATCAACATAGGCTCGAACAGCAGCTATTTCTGTTGCAACAAGTCCGGAATCTGTGGCAACAGAGGAGGACGCATGAGGAATGTCATCCGAGGCAAACTTTAGAGATTGGGGCTTGACTTTCTTGGTTGATGGAACATCAGTGGCTTCAGAAGGAGGAGCAGAGGCCTTGTAGGAAGCAGCAGTAGTGGGAGCCACCAAGTCTTCTTGATCACGTTGGAGATCTTTTTTCTGCATACTCAACACTTTATAAATAACTTGAGGAAAAGGAAGATTCAAGTTTTTCCTATTACCTTTGCAAAACCCAATGATTTGATCATGAATAACCAAAGCCAAATTTATGCCAAGACTGGTCCCCACCTTGTACAAAAATGAAGCCATATCAAAAGAGATAGTGGCAGTGTGAGAAGTGGGCTTCCAATTCGTTGTGGCAAACTTATGGAGGACAGCATAAGTGTAGGTGAGATTAGAGACCGAGATGACTGTATTAGATAGACATACCATTTTTTGCCCTACCAATTCAGTGATAACCATATCCTTGTCAAGAGAGGCAACATCATCATCATCCTCGACATCAAGGGGAAGATGCAAGGCAAGGGCAATGTCTTGAGGAGAAAAAGAGAACCAATGGCCCCTAACAAACACTTTATTATACAGAGAAGATTTAGGTTCAATAATTTCATTAGTAAGATTGGCATAGAATTCCTTGACTATTCTATCCACAAAACCAGTAAATTTAACCAAAGAACCTGTCCATGTTCGATCTTGAAGCATTGTTAGCACACCATAAGGTCGATGATCACTCAAGACATAATTTCTCTCAATGATAAATTTCCTTTGAGCATAGAGAACCATATCACGAGCATTATCATTATAACAAAAAGTTGAAGAATAAGGTTTGAAATTTACACCTGAACGTTTTGGAGAAGGTGTAGGATCAGAAATAGGTCTCTTCCCTTTAGCCTTAGATGACAAAGGAGTTGCAATTGGATCTAAGTCAGATTCGACTTCTTGTTCAGAGGGGACAATGTCTTCTTTTTCTGGCTTATCAGACTTAGCTTCTGATTCTGCATTGTTAGGAACCGTTTCATCAGATAAGGTGGTATCATGGCTTGCTTCAGATTCAAACTTTTCTTCCTCAGGGTCAGATTCGGAGGAAGACAAAGAAGGGGGATGAGCCTTCAATCTTTTCTTGGTAGCAGTCAAGGGAGAGGAAGACGCGTTCAATCCCAATTTCCTTTTGGGAGCCACATAATTCTTCTTGGACTGGCTCGGCTTCAAGGGAAATTTGAGCAACCCAGCAGCAGCAGCTTTGGAAGAAGATGAAACAGATTTTGATTTTGCCCTAGCCGCCAGAGACGAATCAATCGGAAGAGGAGATGGGTCTTTGGCTCGAGAGGGCACCACCACTTCAGATGGTGGTGCAACATCGACAATGTCAACTGAGATATCTAGAAACACCATGGGGTGTTCATGAGAGAGGGAGAACACCTTCTTGCGCACCTTGGATTTGCAAGTCTTTCCAACAGATGAGGCAGGTGCTGGAACAGATGGAGCCGCTATTGACACAGATGGAGGTGGCGATGGAGAGGGCACCTTCCTGGATTGAGAAGCAGGAGTCTTCTTAGAGGAAGCACCACGAGTTCTCACCATTTTTTTCTTCTCTGAAAAACAGAAAGCACTTTACAAAAAAATGAGAGAAAAAAATAGAAGAAGACGAAGTGACTTAGAGAGATCGTGGGTGAGAAGAAAAAGGGTAATGACAAGCTTTTTAAGGACAACACTTACCCAATTTAGACACCCACGGCAATAAGAGGTTTCCCTTTTTTTTTTTTTTTAAATGATTTAATTAACAAATAAAAGGAAAAAACCTTTAAGACACGATCTACATAAAACTTACCCCCTTTTTTTTTGTATTTTATAATGGAAAATAGAAGATTTATAAAATCTCAATCCAAAAAAGGTAACCAAAAAAATAACCCCACACGATCTTCCTATTGTCCTTTTTCCTTTTTGTTTTTTTAAAACAATTCTAAACAAGGTACAAAATAATAAAGATACAAATCATGGTATTCCAAATTAAGAAATAAGACAAAATAAATTCCTTGGAGACAAAGAATATATTAAATCACACAAAATAAATGCATAATTTCACATAATTACCACAATGATTCGGTCCACCATGAATTTCCTTGTCAAAACTTTTTTTTTTTTTTTTATGTTATATATATATATATAAATGCACAAAAATATAAAATTCAACCAAAAATTTCTGCTTTGATCAATGTGAGTCATCCTGATAAGAATAAAATCAAGCAAATGAAAATAAGTGTTAGTGTATACCATGGATAAGAACACTTGTGAAAATAAAAAATTAGAAAGAATATTCGAGAGAAATAAACCACAATTCAGTCACAAGCACATATTTTTAAGTGAATCAATCAACATGAATGAGTCTTACACACATTTTTTTTTTTTTTTATAAACTGTGTACAATTTTTCTTGCATAGTTTCAAGCATAAGTGTGTGACAGTGTATGCAAGGGAACATTGCCATATGACAAATAAGTCTTTTTCAAAATTATAAAAAATTGTAACCTATGAAGACGTTGTCACACTACACCAATGGTAGCCCTTTTCTATGGTAGCGTATCCTCTTCATAACTCTGAATTACAAAGTTCCAACTTACTCAAAAGACAGCTTTCACACACTGATGTAGGTAGCTCTATTCTTGCATAGGAGCTTGAAACAATGCTACACAAAAGGAAGCTCAATCATTTAAACATTGATTAATTTACTCGAATATGCCTAGGAGAAATTGATTAAATTTCTCTCAAGAATATACAACCAAAGGCTCATAAACACAAGTCAGATTATCTAGGTTGACACACAACAAAATTTTCAAATTGATTGACATTTTTCTAAACCTTAAATAACACACATTTGATCAAGAGGACAACACAATAACAAGAAAATTTAAAGAGAACAAACCCCCAAAGATTTTCGAAGGAAATCAAAGCGAACCGAATCAAGAGCTTTAGTGAAAATATCAGCAATCTGTTTATGTGTTTCAATATATTCCAAGACAAGAACTTTATTTTCAACTAATTCTCTTATGAAATGATGACGAATATCAATATGTTTAGTACGGGAATGTTGCACAGGATTTTTTGAAATATTAATTGCACTTGTATTATCACAAAAAATAGTTAAAATGCCAATATCAAACCCATAATCCATCATCATTTGCTTCACAAATACCTGCACCTCATTGTCAGAAGTAGATCCAAACACATTATTATCAACATAAATCTGAGCAATGATTATGTTAGATTTAATATTTTTGATAAACAAAGTTTTATCTACTCCACCCCTTTTGTATCCATGAGAAACAAGAAATTGAGTGAGTCTCTCATACCAAGCCCGAGGGGCTTGCTTCAAACCGTAAAGAGCTTTCTCCAACTTGTACACATGATCAGGTGCATGGGGATCTTTAAACCCTTTAGGTTGTTCAACATATACCTCTTCATTCAAGATCCCATTGAGAAATGCGGATTTGACATCCATTTGGAACAACCTGAACCCAATCAAATAAGCAATAGACAATAATAATCTAATTGATTCAAGTCTTGCAACAGGTGCAAATGTTTCATCAAAGTCTATTCCTTCCACTTGTGTGTACCCTTGTGCCACTAATCTTGCTTTATTTCGCACAATTGTACCAAATTCATCAGATTTATTCTTGAAAATCCATTTTGTGCCAATAATATTGGTATGCAATGGTCTTGGCACAAGAATCCACACTTTGTTTCTAAAAAATTGTTCCAATTCCTCCTGCATAGCTTTAATCCAATTTTCATCAGCTAAAGCTTCTTTCACATTTTTAGGCTCAAGTAAGGATAAGAAACAAACAAATTGAACAACATTACTAAACCTTCTTCTTGTGACCATACTGTCTTTTGGATTTCCAAGAATTAAATCTGCTGGATGATTCAATTTAACTCTGGTTGATGGCTCTTTTTGGACTTCATCCGAAATAATATCTGGAAATTTCTTTTCTGTCTGTCCAGAATCTGTTTCATCGGATTCGTGCTCTGTTGGAACAGATAGACCATACGTTGCAACAGTAGTATCACTGACAAAAGCTTCTTCGTGTTTTTCAGTAGGTTCATCAACAAACCTATCAATTTCTTCCTCAGTAGAAAACTCAGAAAAATCCCTGGAATCATCAATAACAATGTTAGCTGACTCCATTACAATTTGGGTTCTCATGTTATACACATGATAAGCCCTAATGTTAGTGAAGTATCCAATAAACACACCTTCATCACTCTTAGCATCAAATTTACCAAGATTTTCTCTATCTCTCAAAATGTAACAAACACATCCAAAAACATGAAAGTAAGCCACACTTGGTTTCTTACCTTTCCAAATTTCATAAGATGTTTTAGATGTACCTAGACGGAGAAAAACATGATTTATGATATAGAAAGCAGTGTTAATTGCTTCTGCCCATAACCGTTTGGTCAATTTTTTGCTATTTAGCATCACTCTAGCCATTTCTTGAAGAGTGCAGTTTTTCCTTTCTACAACTCCATTCTGTTGAGGAGTTTTTGGAGCAGAAAACTCATGAGAGATACCTGCAGACTTACAAAAATCATCATAGACTGAATTCTCAAATTCTTTACCATGATCACTTCTTATACAAACAATTTTTTCAATGTTGCAATCTTTTTCAACTTTTAATTTCAAGCAAAGAATTTTAAAGGCATAAAAAGTGTCAGATTTTTCCTTCAAGAAATCCACCCAAGTATATCTAGAAAAATCATCCACACAAACAAAAATATACCTTTTCCCACTTAAACTCTCAATTTGAATTGGACCCATAAGATCCATGTGAAGCAATTCTAAAACTTTCGAAGTAATTATGTCAGAAACACTTTTATGTGTAATTTTTAATTGCTTACCAAGTTGACAACTCTTGCACTTACCATCAGATTCTTTACCTAGCTTAGGTAAACCACGAACACTCCCTGCATGTGACAATTTTTTCAAGGTTTTGAAATTTATGTGACCAAGTTTAGCATGCCACATATCAGTGTTATTACTCATAATAGATTGATACATAATAGATGGCAGAAGAGTGTAGCAATTGTCATTAGATCTATAACCTTCAAGAACATTCTCACCATTCTTGTTTAAAACAAAACAATTTTCTTTATCAAAGTTAACAGTATAACCTTGATCACAAATTTGACTTATGCTTAGAAGATTAGCTTTAAGTCCTTCCACAAGTAATACTCTTTTGATTCTAGGCAACCCTTCAAAGTTAAGAGTACCCATACCAAGAACATTACCTTCAATTCCATTGCCAAAAGTAACAGACCCACAATGCATAGGTTTTATGTCTGTAAGAATAGACTTTTCACCTGTCATATGTCTTGAACAACCACTGTCAAAATACCAAAAATATGAAGAAGTAGATTTATCATATTCACTAGTAAAACTAGCAAAACAATTATTCTTTTTTATCCATATTTTCTTTGATTGAACATTTTCCTTTTTTACTCTTTCGAAATTATCAAAATAATTGAATTTTTCAAAATATTCATTTTTGGCAAAATTCATAAGAGTAAAACACTTAGGACGAATATGACCCTTCCTACCACAAAAATGACAGATTGGAATGAATTTTTCGAACTTACCATTGGATTTACGTGCTGACTGTTGGAAAAAACTTATACAGGATCTTTATTTATTTTCATGTATATCTAATATTAAACAAATTAATACGAGATAGCCTAAAACATGTTTCTAAAATTGAATTCAAAGAGAAACAAATAATATAATACTTACAGTATACGCAGCGGAATTAAGAGTCCTTCCTTCAGTTTCTCTAACTCTTGTATCCTTTCTGTCGCAGAGTATTATCAAGAAACTGAACCGATCTTCTATTTTCTTCACGATCTTCCAATGTATCCTTAGAACCACCTAGACTAGTGTGGGCAATTCTCAACACATGAGATAGATATAGAGAGAAGAAGAGAAAATAACAAAGTGGCTTAGAAAATGACTTATGTTTAGAGAGAATCTAAAACTATCAGAAAATCTGACTTGTGACTTATCTGTCGTCTCTAAAATCTTCTCTCTAAGCACTCCTTTTATAGACTCAATTAGGCCATTTAATTTAATTAAAAAATCAATAAAATAACAGCCATTTTGAAGCCCTAGGTCGAAATTATTATGGGCTATAGGCCCGTGAAATTTCCCATTTGATTATAAGCCCATTGGACTTAAAATCAAGGCCTGTATTATTTTCTATTGATTTAATTAATTAAATAATTATTTAAATCCTTTATCAAATTAATTATTTATAATTTGAACATTGATTTAAATTTATTTATTAATTTAGATACCAATTTATCTTAATTAATAAATCTGCCACAATTTCTCTTTTCTTCTCAAAATTACACAACTCTGTGAAACTATCCAAAATTGACCTGGTCAACTTTGATAATTCTAATTGATGATTAAATCAATTAATTGAGACTATCTAGATGATTTTATCCAAGGTACAATGGGGACCATGGGCTTATGAAATCAAGCTCCAATAAGTTATCATAAATCTAACAAATAAATTTACTAACTTATTAATTCCTCGTGACTCCACTATAGACTTGGAATTGCACTCTTAAATTCATAGAACATTCTATAACAAATATAGATACGCTATTAATTATCCATTGTTACAACCATAATTGTCACTCAATCCTCTATAGACGGTCTACAATGAGATAGGACTAAAATACCGTTTTACCCCTCATTGTATTTTATCCTTAAAACACTTAGTTCCTTGTAAATGATATTTCAGTAAACTAATTTAATTACTGAAATGAGATCTCTATCATTTATCACCTTGAACCAAACTAAAAGGAAACCATCGTTTCACTTCTTCATCAGAAGCTATAGATGTTCATATCTATGATTAACACTCCCACTCAATTATACTACCGAGTTCCCAAGATGTAAGTATGGGCTAGTCTGTAGGGTAAGCTAGTAACGAATAAGTCAAAGAACTCAAATAATACAATCAGTTAGAATACTAACCACTCAAAATTGAGATTGAATTGACCTATGGTCAACTATATGATATGACTAGAATAGATAATAACGGTATGTTTACTTATCTTATCAACTGTCAATATCGGTCCTGTCCGATGTAACAAATACATCCGATCTTATCTACTTTGCTAATGTTCTGGAAAGAACATAACACTGTAATGTGTAAGTAGATCATATCGTAGATTGGCAAGTCAGTGTACATCCGGTGCACTGACTAATCTTAGGACTAACTTATTTTTTTTGAACATATAATCATATTTATATTCCACTGTGATTACGTCACTATAAATAAGATTAGTTATATGCTCGGGATTTAATAGAAGTTTATATTAAACAAATAATCATGAAAATAAAACATGTGAGCAAAGTGATTGACCAAGTCAAAAAATGATTTCTATTCTTTTATTGATAATAAAATGAGATTACAAAGAATTTGGGTTTTAATTAGGGCATAAAACCCCAACACTGACTCTGTCCCTTCTGTTAGAACAATCCGAGTACCGGATACAACAGATTTCAGTGAGGATGACACAAGAACATCAGACGATGGCATCCCAGCCGAGATAAAGACAGTTTTCTTTGATTTTTGAGAACTTGAAGCACCAAGTCCCACATGACTTCTTTGACCTGCATTCTGTATATTCTCAAAAACAGTTGAACCGGGGTTAAGCATTTTAACATTTTTCTCAAGAGTATCCAAATATTTAGACAACTTATTAATTTCAACATTTTTTTAAATTATTTCTTTTTCAAAATTTTCATTTAAATCAGTAAGTTGTCTAATTTCAAAGGATAATTCTTTATTTTTGCCTACCAATGACCGATTTTCAGATCACACTTTCACCCATGAACCATACATCTTTTTTTAAGATTCACTCAAGGACTCATCATTCAATTCAGATTCATCACTATGAGAATTTTCTTCATCTTTTGAAACATTATTCAAGCAAACAATTTTTTCATTTTCAGATTTAGAAACAGGTAAAATAGAAGTGAGAGCGACATGACCTTCCTCATCTTCACTACTTTCAGAGTCATTATCACTCCAAGTAGCAATCATACCTTTTTTGTTCTTTTTCAAGGTGTTTGCACACTCAGACTGGATGTGACCAAATCCCTCACATTCCCTGCACTGAATACCCTTTTTATTAGTTTGAAAAGGTTTAAGAGAAGAAGGATTACCTTTTGACATCTTGCCATTGAATTTCTTGTTTCCTATCTTATTCATATATTTTCAAAAATTCTTTGCAAGCATTGCCATTTCATTATCACCATCTTCATCATCTGAAACTTCCTTTTCAGTGCTCTTGAGAGCTATGGTTTTCTCCTTTTCTTTGGAAGTACTTGGCTTGTCTTTTTGACGAATCTTTTGATTTAACTCAAAGGTACGAAGTGACCCCATCAATTCTTCTACCTTCATAGTACTAAAGTTGTTTGCCTCTTCCATAGCAGTGAGCTTAACATTGAACCTGTCAGGAAGAACTCGAACGATTTTTCTAACAAGAACAGAATCATCAAGTTTCTCACCAAGTGCAAAATACTCATTAGAAATATCAGATAATCTCTCATAAAATTCAGATAGTGTTTCAAAATCAGACATTCTAAGGTCACCAAACCTAGTTTGTAACATAATAAATCTAGACCTTTTAACATCTACAGTTCCTTCAAACTGAGTTTGAAGAATTGTCCAAGCATCTTTAGCCGAGACACATGTGGAAACAAGTTTTATAAAACTTTCTCCAACGCCATTAAATATGGCGTGAAGAGCTTTATTATTATAGCTGGATAATTTTTCTTCTTCTGTATCCCAAATAAGTTCAGACTTTACAATTGTGCTTCCATCTTCACCTTTTTCAGTAGGAGGTGACCATCCAGACAAATTGCTCTCCATGCTTTCTCATCTTGAGCTTTTATGAAAGCTCTCATCCTAACATTCCAATATGGATAGTTTGAGTCATTTAGCAATGAAGGTCGAGACACTGAACTACCTTCTGCAAAGAAAGACATTTCATACAAAACAAATCAAACGGAAAATAACCACAAGATCTCACTAAGAGTTTAGTGAACCGCTCTGATACCAATTGAAATTCTGTTTTTTATGATTACCAACTTAATTATTCAAATTAAATAATTAATTGTTGAACTGTTACAGAAATGTTTAAACAGACACAAAGACTGTTTGAACAGAAACTAGATATGTTTAAACAGTTTGTGACCAGAAGATAAAAACGATCATAAGGTAAAGAACACACGAATTTTTACGCGGTATAAGCAATCTTTGCAGATTGCTACTAGTCCACGAGGCCACGCCCAGAGAATGAAATTTATTAGAAGAATATCTAAACGATTACAAAACCAAATTGACTTATACAAATAAAGACTCCCTCTTGAATTTGTTGCAACTGTTGTAATCTAAACTCCTAATCAAATTTATGAAGTGCTAAGATCTTGAACTCCCTTCAAATCATAACACTTGCACTTTTCCTCCCGAAAAGTGACTCACGAACAAGACTTCTCCTAAAGCTTGATGAACAATGTCCAAATGTGTTCAACCTGCACAACTAACACAAAGAAAACAATACAGAAGTACACTGTAATAAACCACTAAGAACTTGCTGGACTCAAGTTCTCCACATAATAAAAGTCTCTGTAAAAACTTGAAAAACAATACACCAAGAGAGGTGATCAAAAACCAACGACCTAAGGATGATTATATACTTTTTAGAATCCCTTTAGGTCGTGGAAAACAAATCAGAAACCAATCTGCCAATAATTGGAAAAATTTTCCAAAACAGGAAAATCAGAATCTGTTCAAACAGACTGGCAATCCGTTCAAACAGATTCATTGAACCTGGACAGTTTTTAAACCAGTTTCCCTAAATAAATAAGGAAACTATATATACTTTATCTCTGCAAGCTATACACGATTTCTGGACAAAATAAATCAGATCAAAAAATAAAATAAATACCAATAATTTCCAATTCAAGAAAATATATTCTTTTATAGGAAATTATATATTTATTTTATTAACATATATATAATAATCTGATTATAAAAAGACATATCACAACAAAACAGGAAACTACCAATTTCGAAAAATACCACTCAATATTATAAAACAGGAAACTACCCATTTCAAAAATACTTCTTTAATTAATTTTGTCAATATTGTCAAATATGCCAATAAAGGATTTTACATAGAAAAACACAGAATTTTCTCTATGTACAGAGTCGGTCGACCAACCTGCGTTTTAGGCAGGCATGTCCATTTTTGGTCAGTTGGTCAACTAGCCTAGGGCAGGCAGTCGACCAATCTATACTGGCAACTTTATTTTGGGTTTGTTTTTAGCTGGTTTTGATGGGTAACCTTTGGGGATCATAAGCTTAGGTTCCTAGGACATAATTGGACATGTTTAAAGTGTATTTGGGTTCTATTGAGGGTTATATAAAAGTTGTGGTAGGTTTTGGTTTATAAGAAAACTAAACATGCGTTATACTAATTGTGACTTAGGGCTATCTGAGGACGCTTGAAGGGAATCACACTTGGGTCGACTTGAACTTTATTGCTGGCACCCAGGTAAGAAAACTAGCATATGCACATAGAGTAGGGCATCGACCTAGTTGTGTTTGAATGTAGTTATAACAGTATTTATAAATCTTTTAGGGATGAGTACCTCGCTTATGCATATTGATGCTTCCTATGTTTGTTAATATTGAATTGTCTTTGAATGATCAGCATGGGCCGTATTCGACGATATTCATGCAAAATGTAGGCCGTGATGGCAGGGCCACGATGAGGGTGTTGTACCCACTCGCTAGGCACAAGCCGTGTAAATTGCTTATATGCGGAAATGAGTTTGTTTATTATCTACAAAGCATGCTATTTACTGTTTATTTTTAATTGGATATTTATTATGTTTTGTTGAGTTTTCTTACAAGGTCCTGGCTCACGTGTGTTCTATGGTGCAGGTAAGGGCAAAGGGAAAATGGATCAGCCATGAGTTAGAGGGTTTTGGACCGGTGCATACACGTTCGGCCTGCTCGACTGTCAGGGTCGGGGCATCCGAGGGACTTAGACGGAAAAAGTTCGTTTTGTCACTTAGGCCGACTATTTTGTAAACCCAGTTGTAATTATGTTATATTTAAATCTTTTGGGATCCCGTGTAAATCTTTTATAACTTTAATGAAAATTTTAAACCTTTTGACCAAAAAATTTAGTACATAGACTTCTCTTTTACTGTAATTATACTTTTGAATCCAAATGACTCACTTAACGGGTTAAGTACTATTTTAAACACATAGTGTAATGGTCCAGGATTAGTAGGGTGTTACACAAGATTAAAGCAATAATCATGAAATTAAGCATAGAAGAATATAATCAATTTGATAATTAGGAAAAAAAAAATTCAAGGACTATCATTAAAAACTAAAAATCATGTCTAGGACTTTTAAATTGCCCTTAACCTTAGTTGGAAGATTCCAAAGCCAAAATTGACCGAGATTAAAAAAAAACCAAAATTAGATATAGAATTGATTAATAATCATTACAATCTTTTTAAATAAAAGATATTGAAGTAAAAATGGAGAATATTATGGTATTTATACAAATAATTAGATATAGAATTGATTAATAATCCCAACAATCTTTTAAAATAGAAGATATTGAAGTAAATAGTGGAGATAATATTATACCCAAATATTGTATGAGCCGAGACACAGAACACATCTCTGGTCTATGATCTCTCTTTAGTTGTCCGAGTCGTTACATAACACAAGACACATTCCTTCCCTCACTCGCAACCTTCTCGCCATCTCCCTCTACCTGTAAGTCCCTAACAACTATATTTCTCTTAGCTCATTTTATATAGTTTTAATATGAAGATGAATCACTTCTATTAAAAAATCCTGAATTTCCCTTAAAGAGAATCAGAAATTGGAATTAAAACTTAAATTTCATTGAAAAAAAAAAGAAACAGCTTAGTTAGAGAGGGAATGAAGTTTTAGATTTATAAACGAAGAAAGGGTGACTGAAATAAGAGGATTTTTCAAAAGGTTTGATAAAGTTTCAATTTTTTTTTCATTACAAAACGAAACAATACAATTATTTTTCATTCGAATTCCTCAATTACATATTGGGTTCATGCAATTATAGTCTAGGGTTAGGGTTCAGCAAAGGGGAGGAGAGGTAGGAGTAGTAGAAGAATGGAAGGCTGGGATCCGAATACGAAGTCAACACTGACCCAAATCCCTTTGCTGACGACGAAGGCCGGACCGAGGGACGGGGCTGCCTGGACGCAGAGGCTGAAGGAGGAGTACAAGGCATTGATTGCCTACACCCAGATGAACAAGTCCAACGACAATGATTGGTTCCGCATCTCGGCGGCCAATCCCGAGGGAACACGCTGGACCGGCAAGTGCTGGTATGTCCACAGTCTTCTCAAGTATGAGTTCGATCTCCAGTTCGATATTCCTGTAACCTACCCAACTACTGCACCTGAGCTCGAGCTCCCTCAAATTGACGGGAAAACCCAGAAGGTTCATAAGTTTCTCCTCCTCTCTCATAATAATAATTTTGTTTGATTAATTTAATTGTTAATTTTTTTTGGGCCTTGGTTGAACAGATGTATAGAGGGGGTAAGATCTGCTTGACCGTACATTTCAAGCCTCTATGGGCCAAGAACTGGTACATTTCAATCTTTTTTGGAAGTGAATTACAATGAAGATTTGTATCTTTGTTTCATGTTAAGTATATATTTTAGAGTATTTCGAGCTTTTCATAATGGTTTTGCATAAGAAAAATATGGAAATTAGAGGCAGGGGATCTGTGAACTTTTTTATGGTGAAATTTGCGTACTATGTTGCTGTATTGACTTTCACTTTCTTCCCGGAAGAACTTTGAATGCATGGTGTCATTTATTTTGTAAGCCTATAATATTTTCATTGTGCCGTTTGCATGAATCGTTTAGCCATGAATGATTTTACCGAGTTGGGATCATCAATGTTGTGCATTGGAACAATATTGCGATTTCACTGAAAAAAAATGTTTGTTGCGAGTTGAGTACCTTGTCTTGACTATACTGAGAGTTGTTGTTACCTTTCTGTACTCAAACTCTTATCTTTTTTGTTCTCTTTGGAGTATGGAGTAGGCTAATAATGGTTGCTCTTGCCATGCAGTCCCAGATTTGGTATAGCACATGCACTCTGCTTGGGTCTTGCCCCATGGCTGGCAGCTGAGATTCCCATTCTTGTGGATTCTGGTATGATTAAGCACAAGGATGATGCAACAACATCTGCAGAATCTTAGTTAATTTTATTTTACATTTGAGGCTTTATTTTTTAAACTAAAATAAATGTTAAGAGGCACAAGTGCCTGTCACTCTTCAGGTGTACAATTTTATCCATAGTAATGTTATAGATCTTATAATTTACTTTCTTTCCTGATTGTACCATTTTATTAGTCGAGATTCACTACATGATAGTCATTGTTTTATTTTAGAGAAATTTGTGAGTTTCCTGGGTATATGCCTTCTTAGACCTTATATTTTGCATAATTACCAGTTTGAACTCTGTGTTTTGATAAATTATTGTGTTTTGATAAATTATTTTTTGGAGCTTGTATTTTCTAAAATAGTTCAAATAGATTTATAAACTCAATTTTGATTAAAGTTTTTTGAACTAAAATCACAAATAATTTATCAAACTAATAAAAATACAGCCATTTTGACTAAAAAATGTGTTGTTATGTTTAATTTTTTGTTCATCAAAATCTAGTTTATGGGCTTATTTTAATTATTTTACAAAACACAAGATCTAAAAAATAATTTATTAAAATACAAGTCAAAACAGATAATGAGGTAAGACATATGGTCTAAAAAGGTATAAACCTTAGTTTAATTTTTGCTTCCGTGATGATTTGGTGCAACTATTAACATTTCTCTGTTAAAGAACATGGCACGTTATTGGTTGTACTTGCCTAGATAGATTTCTTATGTGGCATTTGTTTAAGTTAATTCATTAAAAGTTTAAGAAAAAAAACATGTTTTATTTAACTAAATAATTTTTTAAGGGATTTAACTAAATAAATTGAATTAGTTATTAATAAAATTAAAACATAAAAAAATCCTGGAAAGTCGAAAGAAGAATGAAACATCAAAAGAAAAAGAATTAAGAGAAATTTCAAAACTTACAATTGAATTGAAGTACAGTGAAAGAAAGAAAATGGGGAAATCTATCTTGTTTAATAATGTCAATTTTAAATTTCTGATTTTGGGTGTTATTTTAGCTAACTGACCCTCGTGTTCCTCACTGGTGTCTCTAGCTTTATTTCACCTTTTTTACTGTGGGCTCTTTGCTGGGGACAACTGCTCATCCTTTTCTTGCATATCTGTATTTCATTTGTTTGAATCAATGAAATTTTGGCTCCTCAAACTCTGTTGAGGAGCCTTAAGTACAAAAAAAAAAAAATAGAATTGCCATGACCAACCAAACCAGACTAAAAACTGGAATTTCTAAATTCATCTAATAATAAAAAAAAATACAGTTATAATATATACCAAAACTAAATACAAACCCAAATCCAACTCATACAAATATTACCCAGATTTATATATATATATATATACATTACCCAGATTGTTTATATGAATGAACACACCCCATTCCGTTGAAGACCTCACTTGCCTTGGAATCCGAGATAGAGAGGATGTAAAGTAAAGAGAGAATTGGAAAATACTGTTGTATTGAATATACAGCTCAAGGCATTCACAATTACAGGGATAGAGCTTTATACTCAATAGGGTGACAATCACAAAGTGACACCTGTACAAAAACTAAAGTAATATATATATACAAATAACAAATACCGAGGACTACGACTTATCATCTCCCCTCAAACTCATGGGGCGTGAAAGGACCATGAGTTTGGACCGTAATTATAGGAAGCGAGCGGAAGACAAAGCTTTAGTAAGGCAGTCAACCCGCTAATTTTAGAAGGAGCAAAACGAACCACCAGCTGCTTGGAGGCAACACGTTCACAGTTTAAATGGAAGTCAATTTCAACGTGTTTGGTCTGAGCGTGAAGAACGGGATTGGCAGTGAGATAGGTGGTGTTGATGTTATCACAAAGAAGAAGAAGGGTAGAGGATTGACGCATATAAAGATCCTAAAGCAGAAATTGAATCCACGAAAACTCAGCAACGCCATCAGCAAGAGCTCAGAACTCTAATTCGGTGTTAGACCGAGAAACCACTCGTTGTTTAGACGAGGACCATGAAATGAGGTTATGTCCCAGGAAAACACAATAAGCACCGATACTCCGACAATCATCCGGGCAAGAGGCCTAATCGGCATCAGTGTAACATAAAAGATTATAGTCAGAACAAGGTTGGAGAGAAAGACCATGGTGAGTAGTGCCCTTTAAGTAGCGTAGAATGCATTTAACGGCTTGCCAATGAGAGTCTGAAGGCGAGTGCATATACTGACATACACGGTTCACTGGAGCACCCACTATGATGCGACATTGAGTGCCATTAGGTAAATGAGTACCATCCTGAGTAGATAAAATAGTAGCTGTGGACATAGGGGTGTTAAAAATCTTAGAGTCAAGCATTTAAGCTCTATGCAGGATATCTTGAATATACTTGTGCTGATTAAGGTGAATACCAGTGGCAGAATGAAGCACTTGAATGCCCAAAAAATAGTGAAGTGGACCCAAATCTTTGATAGCAAATTGAGTGCGAAGGGCCATAAGAAGAACCGATAAAGTAGAAGAATTACTGCTAGTCAATATGATGTCGTCAACATAAACCAAAACCACAAGAAACATAGAGGAGCGACAGTAGATAAACATAGATGTGTCGGCAGTAGAGTTGACAAAACCCCAAGAAAGTAGAAAGGAGCTGAGTTTATTGTACCAAGGCCGTGGAGACTGTTTAAGACCGTAAAGAGCTTTATCCAAGTGACATACATAATTAGGATGCGCAAGATCTTGAAACCCCTCGGGCTGAGACATGAGGACAGTTTCAATGAGGTTACCATGGAGAAAAACGTTCTGAACATCAAGTTAGTAGAGAGGTCAACCCTCGGAGATAGTCAAAGTAAGGACAATACATATAGTAGCCGGATTGACAACCGGACTAAAAGTCTCAAAGTAATCAAGTCCTTCTGTTTGATGATACCCCTTAGCGACAAGGCATGCCTTGTAACGATTGATCTTTCCATCAACTGTAATTTGTACTCTATATACCCACTTACAATCCACAATCTTAGCATTTTTAGGGGCTGGAACTAAATGTCAGGTATGGTTCTTTTAAGGAGCAGTGTACTCATCAAGCATAGCTTGATGCCAATGAGGATGCTGAGCATCCTGTTTATAAGTAGTAGGTTCATAAAAAGAATCAACAATTGTACTCAAGAGAACCTTGGGCTTAGAAATGCCCGCCTTAGCCCGTGTGACCATGGGATATGCATTAATAGGTGGTGCATGGGATTTCTCACATTGGTCAGGAGACTTAACCTCCAAAGAAACAGTGGGAGGTGATAAAGGGTGAGAGAAAGAGGATGAAGAATGGACAGTGGGAGAAGAAGTAGAAGGAGAAGAAGAAGAGGAAGAGGGAAGTGGAGTAGGAAAAGGGAAAAAAGGAGAGATAGAAATGGATGGACAAGAAGATGGTGGAGGACATGGAGAAGTAAACAAGATAGCAGCAGGAGATAGAAAAGAGGAGGAAGAGGGAAGAGAGGATGAAGGAGAAGAAGAAGAGAGAGGAGAGGATGCAAAAGGAAAAGATGACTCATGAAAAATGACACGACGAGAAATGTAGATACGACCTTTAGGCCGAGAGAGACACAAGTAACCTTTGTGTTGGGAACTATAGCCTAAGAAAACACACTCTTGATAACGAAATTGTAATTTATGTGTATTATAGGGCCAAAGATAGGGAATGCAAGAGCAGCCAAAAATGCGAAGGTGATCGTAGGCAGGGAGTGTTTGATAGAGAGTAAAGTAGGGATTAATATTAGCAAGAGCAGGAGAAGGAAGACGATTTATAAGGTAAACAGTTGTACTAAAGGCATAAGTCCAATATGACAGAGGAACATGAGATTGGGCAAGCAAAGAGAGACCAACTTCAACCACATGGCAATTCTTACGTTCAACCCTACCATTTTGTTCAGAAGTGTAAGGACAAGAGAGTTGATGAATGATACCAAGAGAGTCAAAATGGTGTTTAAGGGCACGAAATTCCCCACCCCAATCACTTTGGAAACGTTTTATTTTAGTATCAAATTGACGTTCAACCATCTTTTGAAATTTTAAAAATGTGGCAAAGACTTCATGCTCAGATGATAAATGATAAATCCATGTAAATCTGCTGAAATCGTCAATAAACAGAACAAAATAACATGCACCAGGAATGGATTGTTCAGGGGCTGCACCCCATAAATCACCATGTATTAGTTCAAAAGGAGCAGAAGCTCAAGATACAGATAAAGAAAAGGGTAACCAATGAGATTTATCCAATTGACAGGCTTTACAAAACTCAAAATAAGTAGCAGTTTGTTGTGGAAAATTACAAGCAGTAAAAACTTGGGAAATAACACGAGAAAAAGGATGGCCTAGATGCTAGTGCCAAAGAGAGAAGTCCCAAATAGTTGTAAGGTTAGTACAACACATAGAGGAAGAGGTAGCAGGTAGAAGAGAGGATGGACTGACTTTGTAGAGGCCACGATCAAGCACTCCCGTGAGAAGAACTCTCTTGGTGACCTGATCCTTGACAAAAAAATTGGTTGAGTTAAACTCAATAAGAGCATTGTTATCACGACAGAATTTAGAGACATTGATAAAGTTATTGGTAAGGGCTGAAGTGTGATAAACATGATTAAGAGAGAGAGAGAGGAACAATCTTAGAAGGTAAAGTAACATGACCATTATGAGAAATCGAGAGAGTCTTACCATCACCAACATGCACCTGTTCAGAACCGTGATAAGTAGCAGCATTGTCCATCAAGTGAAAATCCAGAGTAAAATGATGAGTGGCCCCAAAATCCATGAACCAATTGGCAGTCAAATGAGAAAAGGGATTCTTAGGACCCGAGAAGGTAGGGAGGAAAGTGGGTGGCATGAGGATGAAGCATAGCATTGAAGGTCCTAGGTTGAGGGTGATAGGATAAATTTATATGATGAAAATAGATATTAGCGGTGTGGCCAGATTTACCACAAATTTGGCAAGTGGGACGGAGTTTTGGGGAGGTATTAGGGTGGGTCTGAGAGGAAAAGGGTCGAGGGCCAAGAACACTGGCAGTGGGTGTAGAGAAATGCGGAGCATGGGAAAACGAATTTGAGAAGTGGGTATTGGATGAATATTGTTGTGGGGAGTAGGGAATGGGAGAGTGAGATTTCTAGTTATGGGTAGGATAGGGGTGTTTGGAAAATTTCTTCCTAGTATTTAGCTGAGAAAAGTGAACTTGTAGGGAGCTCTGAGAATCATCAATCGTATTTCTCTCCATTCGGTAATCAAAACTGAGCAACAAACTGTAGAGAGTTTCCATGGAGAGTTTGTCAGCACGATTGAGAATACCTGTAACATAGGCATCGTAGTCTGGGCCGAGACCTCCCGGGAAGTAGATGAGCTGGTCTTTGTGTGAGACGGATTCCCCAATCGCAACAAGTGCGATTACAGCAGCCTTTCAATTTCTGAATATACTGTTAAGCAGTGAGACCAGCCTTACGAATCGTCTGAAGTTTGCCTCTAATCTCTGTGATTCTTGCCATGGAAGAGGCAGAGTAGATTTCTTCGAGTGCTGCCCAGATCTCTTGCGCCATGCTAAAGTTAATGATCTCACTAAGCATAGCTTCGGAAAGAGAAGAGTAAAACCATGAAATTATTAAGCGATTATACCGATTCCATGTTGTGTATTCTGGGTTCAGCAATGTTGGTTGATCTGGACGATATTTAGAAGGACACGGATGAGTACCATCCAAGAAGTTGTCAAGCCCGTGGGCCATAATCACATTAAGAAGTTGATTTTCCAGATGAGGTAATTGTTTTCATCAAGTTTGATTGAGAAGATTTGAATCATAGAGGGGAAACTGAAATTGTTTTGGGTATTTTGGGATGGAGCTGCATCAAGGACTGTGGGGATTGCTTGGGTTTGATTTCGATTGGTGGAGACTTGTGAAATCTCTTGTTCTTGAACCATAGCTCCGACACCATGTAAAGTAAAGAGAGAAATGGAACATATTGTTGTATTGAATATGCAGCTCAAGGCATTTACAATTACAAGGATAGAGCTTTATTGTAACGTCCTCCTAATCTAGGACCGTTACACTGTGTACTTTTAAATTGTGTCAGACTTGCTAACCAAGTCATTTGTTTTAAAATGTGTAACTACGGTTAGTGTCAAGGGTTAGGGTTAAAAATTTTGGTCAAAAGAATTGTTGACTTTTAGTTGAAAAGATTCATATAGTCATGGGATCCCAAAATATTACATATAAACTTTTAAAAAGGTGTATATACATCAAAAGTTACATTCAACCGACCTAAGTGGCAAAAACAGGGCTACAACCCTAGTTCCTCTGAGATATCCCCGGCCGTGGTGGTCGAGCAGCCGCATATGTACATGCCGCCACTGAAGCTCTCCAACTCATGGCTGGTCAAGCTTTCCCTTCCCCTTACCTGCACCACAAAGCACTCGTGAGCCAATGCTCAGCAAGAAAACTCAACATGTGCATAAATAGAACAATATAGAATCTCAGATACTTATCTAGCATGTCCAACTATAGTAATCTACAGTTACAATTAATCAGTTACAAACAAATGGTCATTGGACCAATTTTGGGGCTGCTGTCCTAAATAGTTGACCATAGAGCCAACCCCAGGGCCTATGCCCTAGCTGCGTGACCATAAAGTCACCTGGGGCCCTCGCCCTTAGCTCTGAATAACTAGCCATAGAGCTAGCCCAACACCTTTGGTTTTCCAACAACCATAGAGTCGACCAACGTAATAGTACGTTGTTGGTTTATGCCTAAGCCTTTCGACCAGCGTACAATGTGCATTTTTCGTCCTTGACTAATAAGCCAAACACTAATCCAGGTATTTAAGCTTTCATACAGAAGCATATATGAACAGGCATATCCCAACAAAACAAGCATGCATGTATGTTAATGACATAGTATTATTGAATAATCGTACTCACGATACTAATCATATTTATTTAACAGACTCATGCCCTAACCACAGAATTCATACAAAAAGGACGAAACACTTAAGCAGGTATAGAACATTCAAGTAGGATCACCCAGCATGTGGAACAATAGCTTAAACATAAATGTTCATAGGGGCCGAAGCCCTAATCATGATAATTGATAATAGTCGGGCCAAGCCCTAATCACATATAACACATATTGGGTGCAGTTTCCTTACCTCAGGTCCAAGTATAGTGTAAAATAAGAACGACCCTCGAGCACGATCCCGGTTTCGAGCCCCTAGCGATAACCTAGTCACAACCATAATATAGGATTCCATCAATAACGAGTAAATAAAGGCTTCCGGACCGAGTCCTAGCCTCCGAGGCCTTGAGCTCCACTACACGGGGTAGTGGAATCGATCCCGAGCCCTAAGGAAAAGGTTTCCATTTCAAAAACTCCCCAAGGCCAAAAATGCCCAGGCTGACCGTGACCTGACCCTGAGGGTTGCGGCGCCCCCCCTCCTATCCGAGAGCCTCCCCCTCTGTCAAAGGGGTGCGGGCCGTGACTTGCCCTTGAGGGTTGTGGCGCACCTCCCAGACAGAGACCTCCCAAGGCCTGGGTTCAAGCTAAGTCGCAGCCCCTCAAGAACAGAGCCGCAACTTGGCCCTGCGAACCCAGATTTTTTTACACTTTCCAACAGCCAAATTCAATCCAAACTAACCCAATTTCACCCCAAAACCATAATTCAATTACCACAATAGTTCTAACATCTTCCCAGCAGCAAAACCCCACAAAATTTTAGTCTTAAAATCACCAAAGCACCAATTCCAATTCTTGAGCTAAAAGGTTCAAAACTCTCTAAAACATCCAAACCAACACAGAATTTTAATGGAAAACATGATCTAGAGCTTACCTCAATTGGAAGTTAATCTCTCAAGTTGCAACAAAACTAATACCCCAAGTTTAGACCTTCAATCTTCAAGCTTCAACTAGAATTCTCCTTTAATTCACAAGGAATTCCCTAGGAAAGTTGAGAGAAAAACAACAAGAGGGAAAGAGAAATGAGAGAGTCGGTTTCTAAGAAGTGAGCTCCTTGAGGTGTTTACGTGTTCTATTTTTGTTTCCTAAGCTTTAAGTGACTTAAGCTAATTCCGAGGCTCGGGGTACCAAAAACGTCCCCGAGGGAAAAATGGTCAAATTCCCCAATATTTCCTCCTAAACTCCCTAACTCCAAATATATCTCCAATTATTATTTCCATTACCTGATAACCTAATTAAAAGCCTAATGCCCAAAATACCCCTCGATTCGCCCCGAGTCGGGTATTGGGTCCCGTTGTGACTTTCTCGCTAACTTGCTCCCTAGGATCGTCTCGTGCCGAGTAACTCAAATAAACCCACATAATAATGTGGTATCACACATATATCACATGTAGCGTCCCAAATTTGCTATTAGGCTTAGGGCCTCGATTAGTGTGCCTGGAGGGCAATAAGTGATTAAATATTATAATATGTGAATTTGTATGAATATGTGATTAGAGATGCATGTTTAAGTGAATTAAATATGCATGTGGGCCCCGTTTGGTTGTTAGGGGCATGTTTGTAATTTTAGCCCGTTGAGGGCATAAATGTGATAAATGTAATAATTGCGATATATTTTTGATATATCTGCATTGCACGATCTGAGACAGTCCTAGGGAGCTGTTAGCTAGAAAGTCACAACGGGGTCGAAAACTCGACTCGGGGCGAGTCGAGGGGTATTTCGGGTATTAGACGTTTTATGAGGCTATCGGGTTATGGAAATAAATATTTGGAGATATATTTGAAGATAGAATGTTTAGGAGGGAATATTGGGGAAATTTACCATTTTTCCATCGGGGACGTTTTTGGTACCCCGAGCCTTGAGGTAACCATGGAGACTAAGTTAAATAAAACAAAACATAAGAAACATTGAGAATTCTATAAACCGACCCTTTCTCTCTCTATTTCTCAGTTTCCTTTTCTCTCTTGGAAGCTTAGTGATTTTTGGTGGAAACTAACCAAAGATTAAGGATTTTGAGCTTGGATTTTGGGAGCTAGAAGCTTGGAGCTTAAGGACCTAATTCAGGGTTTCATTTATGCTTAAGGTAAGCTTTTAAATGTGTTGAGTTGTGTTGAATTGCTGCTGGTATTTTAGAGTGTTGCATGTAAGCTAAGTTGGGGATTGCTCTTGATTATTTGGGTGAATTTTTGGGTTAGTTTCTGTTGGGTTTTGTTGCAGGGATTGCTCTGGAAATGTTGTGATGATTGAGAGGGATTGTTATGTTGAGTTTGGGTTAAATAGGCTGGGTTTTCGTGGTAAAAATGGAGGATTTTTCTAGGTTCGAAGGGTCAGGCCGCGACATTGTTCTTGCTGAGTCGTGACCCTCTAGAGTATTTTGGTGGCCAGGAAGAAAGGCGGGCCGCGGCATGCCCTTACTTGGGCCACGGCATGCCCTTGCTTGGGCCGCGACGCGCTTGCCCTGTTTTGGGGTTGGAGGTCTCTGGTTGGGGGCGGGCCGCGACATGGCCTCATGGGGCAGTGATGCTTAGTGCATTTGTAGGCTTTAAAGAGGTTTTAGGCTTGGGAATCCAAAAGTTAAAGCTCGGGATGGATTTTATCACCCGGATTGATAGAATTCAAAGTCCCGGAGATTAGAATTATAACCCAAAGTTATTTAATTGATTAGAACTTGATGTATGGATATTGTTGGTGCGTTGTGACTAGGGTTTCAGCGAGGCTCGGACTAGGGGACTGTGCTCGGGACATCGGTGCTTGGAAAGCTCGGGACACAGGTAAGAAAACTACTGTACCCGTAGAGCTTGTGTTGCAGGGCACGACCCTATATGATTGTGTTGCAAGGTGTAGCCCCTTTGATTGAGTTTATACATGTTTAAGTATCTACTTAATTAGGCTATGTGTGCATATATGTGAATGAACGGCAAGAGTTGGGAACGGCGAGGGCCGGGAACGGTGAAGGCCGAGAATGGCAAGGGGCCAAGAGCAGTGTTTAGCATGTGGAGTGCGAGTTGCCAGGGCGAGACCCTAAAGGATAGGTGGGATATCCTCACGGTGTGGACTGCGAACCCATGGCCTGGTAAAGTGCCTGGGACGACATGGCCGTACGTGTTTAGCCTGATGATGGCTTGATTATATGTTGAATGTGAAATGTGCTTATGTTATCTGCTTGTGAGGGTTTTCTTGCTGGGCCTCGGCTCACGGGTGCTCTGTGGTGCAGGTAAGGGAAAGGGGAAAGTTGATCAACCATGAGTACGGAGAGCGTGAAGCGGCGCGTACATGTTTGGCCTGCCTGGCTGCCACAGCCAGGGGTATTTTTGGGAGATGATTGTACTAAACCTAGATTTTGTTGTTTAGCCGACTCTGGTTATATTTTTGAGTTGTAAATATTTATAAACAGTAGTTTGGGATCCCAAATGTTAAATGCTTTAATATTTTTAGTAAACAGAATTATTTTCAAAGTATAAGGCTCTGTTTATGGTTTTACTACAATTTTGTCTTAAAACCTCGATTAGCGAGTTAATTGCACGTTTTAAACTCACTTAGTAACAACTCTTAAAAAGTAGGGCGTTACAACTTGGTATCAAAGCGACCCAAGGTTTATGGTTTCTGGAGATTGACCGAACATGTACGCTCGCTATCAGTGACAAGCTCGACTCAGGGTTGGTTGGTATGATTGCCTTATATGCTTGAATATGTGCTTAAATGCCCTGTTTGCCTGCTTGTTTCATATAGAGCATGATGAATGAGTTAACATATGCATGATGCCAGGGAATGGCCCGTTGAGTGTTATATGTTATTTGTATGTTATGTGGATTGTTGTTTATGGTTGACTGATACGATTTGGGAGGTGGTTTTGGATGTTGTTATCATGCCTGATGAGCGACGTCGTTGATTGCAGGCATATTGTTGAGATGCCTCGACAATCATCGAGACTCCGTGGCAGTAGGGCTGAGGATGATAACCAAGGTCAGGACCCTCCACCTACCCCACAAAATTGGCAACAGATGTTTGCCGAAATGGAAGCAAGACTGCAACAAATGGAGGAAGAGCTTTGACAGTTGAGGCAGCAGGCCCCTCCACCGGTCGCTGGGTTGCCAGTTCAGCAGATTTTGGCGCCAGTGCCAGTTTGACCTGTTGTGGAGAACAGGTGGTGTAACACCCTAAGTTGCTAATAAGGTTATGGACCTTGATTAGCGTGCCTGGAGGGCAATAAGTGAATTAATATGCTAATATGTGAATTTAAATGAATATGTGATTAGAATGCATGTTTAGGTGGTATAAATATGCATGTGGGCCCCGTTTGCATGATAGGGGTAAATTGGTAATTTTAGCCCATTGAGGGCATAAATGTGATAATTGTATTATGTGGTTTGTACCACATGAGTGTGGTGATATTAATGTGATGCACGTGTCGAGACGATCCTAGAGAGCTAGATAACTCAAAAGTCACAGTGGGATTCTATACCCGGCTCGGGAGGAGCCTAGGGGTACTTTGGGCAAATTTCATGAGTTGGGTTGTGAGTTTGTGGTTAATGGTTATTGGTGATTAGGTAACCTGAGTAACCATTAGTAACTGCTGAGAGTAACAAGTTTGGATGGAAAATGGTAGAATTGTAATATAAGTGAAAGGACAAGAGTGCCCTTGAGGCTTAGTTAGAAGAGGAATTAGATGGAAGGGTAAGATAGTCTTTTGGCAAGGAAGTAGATAACTTTAGCTGAGAAGAGAAGTCATTCACGTTTTAACACTTAGGTATATTTTGTTTTGGCTGAAGTTTGAGGAGAAAACTAGAAAGAAAGGAAAGGAAGAAGGGAGCTAAAACTTGAGGGATCTAGGAGGAGAATCAAGTGGTTGGAGGCAATAAAACTTGATCATAAACCAAGACTTTTCCTGAGGTAAGGATTTATCTCTGTTTTGTTAAGTTTCTAAGCTTGATTTTCTTAGAGTGTTAGTATGAAAATTGAAAGTTAATGTGTGGCTGTTTGGTGGATTCTTGGGGATGAAGCTTGCTTAGATTCAGTTTGGGAATAAGGGGGATTTGCTTGGAGCTGGACTTGGAGAAGACTCAGGGGAGAATTTCTACTTGAGGTAAGGGTTTTATGCATCTCTGTTATGTATTAGCTGCTGTGAATCAAGTTGTTGGTTTGTTAGTTTAAGTTTCATAAAGTTTCAAGCCAATTGGTGAATTGGGGATTTGATTGTGTGTTTGGGTTTATTGTTGATGTTTCTGAGTTGTTAGATGGTCTATGTGGGGTTTTGAATTGATTTTGGGGCTTAGGTACTTGCTTGGGATGATTTGGAGTGGTTTTAGCTCGGGGAAAACGCAGGGAAAAACCCAGAAATCTGGGTTCGCGAAGGAGCGTCGCGGCCCTGTTCTTGGGCGCCGCGGTGCGAGGCTGTTTCTGGGCAGGGGAGAGTTCTCTGACTTGCTGGGCGTCGCGGCCCTCTAGGGCAGCGCCGCGGCCCTCTAGGGCAGCGCCGCGGCGCTAGGCCAGTTTCAGGGCATAGAAATTTTGCAATTTTGAGCTTGTGCTCCAGGGGTTCGGGGGATGTTTCCGATGAATTGTTTTAGGAATTTGGGCATTCCGAGAGTGTGGGATTGGTCCCGGGAAGTGGTTTTGGATTGACTACTAATAAAGGATGTTTTATATGTGTTGTGACTAGGTCTTTGGAGAGGCTCGGGTTAGAGGACCGTGCTCGCGGCTTTGGGGCATCGGAAGCTCGGGATACAGGTAAGAAAACCACTGTTCTCACAGAGCTTGTATGCAGGGCTGAGCCCAATATGTTTGAATTGCAGGGCGTAGCCCTTTGGTTGAATTTGTTAGTACTTAGTATATGTTTGTTATGCTATGATTACGATTATGTGAATGTTCGGCGAGAGCCGGGAACGGCGCAGGCCGAGGTCGGCATGGGCCGGGAACGGCAAAGGGCCGGGAATGGCGTTGGGCACATTGAGTGCTAGGCCGAGTACGGCAAGGGGTCGGGAGCAGCGTTGAGCACGTGGGGTGCAAGTTGCCAGGGTGAGACCCTAAAGGATACCTGGGATATCCTCAAGGCGTGGATCGCGAACCCAGGGCTTGGTAAAGCGCCTGGGACGGCATGGCCGTATGTGTTTAGCCCATTGGTGGCCTGAATATATGCTAAGTGTTTGTTGTGCATATGTTATCTGCTTGTGAGGGTTTTCTTGCTGGGCTTCGGCTCACGGGTGCTCTGTGGTGCAGGTAAGGGCAAGGGAAAAGTCAACCAACCATGAGTATGGAGAGCGTGAAGCGGCATGTACATGTTTGGTCTGCCTAGCTGCCACGGCCAGTGGTTTTGGGAGATGGTTGTATTAAAACTTAGATTTTGTCGTCTAGTCGACTCAAACTTGTAAATTATATGTTGTAAATATATCTAAACAGTATCTTGGGATCCCAAGTGTCAAACACTCAACGTTTTGTAGTAAATGGAATTGTTTTCAAAGTTTATTTCACTGTTTATGATTTAATTACACTTTTGACCTAAAAACCTCGATTAGCGAGTTAACTGCACGTTTAAAACTCACTTAGTAACGACTCTAAGGAGGTAGGGCATTACAGGTGGGAATTTTTATATGAGAGGTTAAGGAAGCAGCATCCTCCCACCTTTGAGGGTGGACCGGACCCACTGCGGGCAGAGCAGTGGATGAATATGATTTCCTCTATTCTGGATTTTATGAGGGTTGAGGGGAACGAGAGGGTAGCTTGTGCTAGCTACATGTTCAGAGAGGATGCCCGCATCTGGTGGAATGTAGTAGTTCAGAGGAGGAATGTGGCAGTTATGACCTGGGAAGAGTTCAAAAACATCTTCAACGAGAAGTATTACAGTGTTGCAGTTCGAGCTGCAAAGGTTGACGAGTTCATCAACCTGACTCAGAGCCGGTTGACAGTTACTGAGTATGCTTTGAGATTTGACCGGTTAGCAAAGTTTGCGCCGGATTTAGTGCCGACGGATGCGGCAAGAAGAGATATATTTGTGCGGGGATTGAACGTTATGATCGCCCATGATGTAAAGATCACCTTGGATCTAGAGACTACTACCTATGCTCAGGTTGTAGACAAGGCCCTTATAGCTGAGGGGGCCGAGGACCAGATTTGGAGAGAGAGTGTTGTTAGGCACGATGCCAGAAGAACAGTGCCTCCTTCTATTGGATCCAGTCGGGGTAGTGGCTCCAGTGAGTAGAAGAGAAAGGCCCCAGATTCTTTTGTTCCTCCTAGCTCGGATAGGAGGTCACAGGGTGCTTTTAGTGGCCGTCGGGGCGGATGTGACAACTGGAGGAGTTTTCCAGTATGTCCTCGGTGTAGACGACGACACTAGGGTGAGTGAAGGATTAGGGTCTGCTTTTTCTGTGGAGTGCCAATCATATAAAGAAGGACTGCCCACAAGTCAGGAAAGAGGAGCCGAAGCAGGGTGACAGTCTTGCTCCTGTCAGAGTGTTTACTTTGACTCAGACTGAGGCGGAGGCTAGCCCCTCGGTTATGATAGGTCAGATTTCTAGTGCTGGGTTTTCTTATACTGCATTGATTGATTCAGGAGCTACTCATTCGTTTGTGTTTGCTAGAGTGATAGATCAGCTGTGTAGACCTAGTGTTTTGTATGCTAGGGGTTTTCAGACTTTGTTGCCAACTGGGGAACTGGTAGTCTCTAGGAGATGGATTAGAGCTTTGCCAGTAGAGGTAGATGGTAGGGAATTGTCTGTTGATTTGATTGAGCTTATGATGGATGACTTCGACATGATCCTAGGGATGGATTAGTTATCGAAGTATGGGGCAACGATTGACTGCAAGCGTAGGATGGTGACTTTTGAATCAGAAGGGGAGGTACCCTTTGTATTTGTGGGGACAGTTAATGGACCGCGGGTGCCTATGATTTCAGCACTGAAGGCTAGAGACCTGATGTAGGAAGGTTGCATAGGATTCCTAGCAAATGTTGTGGATACCTCTAGGGTTGTGTCGGTTGGACCGGGGGAGACCAGATTGGTATGTGAGTTTCCATATTTATTTCCAGCAGATCTACCAAGGTTGTCGCCGCAGTGGGAGATTGAGTTTGTTATAGAGTTGGCGCCAAGGGCGGAGCCAGTATCTAGGAGACCTTATAGAATGGCTCTGGCAGAGTTGAAGGAGTTGAAGATTCAGTTGTAGGAGTTACTAGATTTGGGGTTCATCAGACCGAGTTTCTCGCCATGGGGTGCTCCAGTGTTGTCCGTCAAGAAGAAGGATGGATTTCTTAGGATGTGTATTGACTACAGGGAGCTGAACACGTTGACCATTAAGAACAAGTATCCACTGCCTAGGATAGACGATTTATTTCACCAGCTACAGGGAAGAACAATGTTTTCCAAAATTGAACTCCAATCAGGTTACCACCAGTTAAGGATTAAAGAAGAAGACATACCAAAGACCGCTTTCAGAATGAGGTATGGACATTATGAATTCCTGGTCATGTCCTTTGGATTAACCAATGCCCCAACAGCTTTTATGGATATAATGAATAAGGTTTTCAAGGACTATCTGGATAAGTTTGTGATTCTGTTTATTGACGACATTCTGGTGTACTCTCAGTCAAAGACAGAGCATGAGCAGCACCTACGTTTGGTATTGCAGCGGTTAAGGGAGCATAGGTTATATGCTAAGTTCAGCAAGTGCGAGTTCTGGTTATCGCAAGTTACATTTCTGGGCCATATCGTCAATAAGGAGGGGATTCTGTTTGACCCAAGTAAGATTGAGGGAGTGAGAGATTGGCCTAGATCGAGCAACGTTCCTGAAGTGAGGAGTTTTCTGGGATTGGTAGGATATTATCGACAGTTTGTTGAGGGGTTCTCCAGGATAGCTACACCATTGACAGAACTGACAAAGAAGAAGACAAAGTATGTTTGGACAGACAGATGTGAGAACAGTTTCAAGGAGTTGAAGCGGTGACTGATCACCGCACCAGTGTTAAGTTTGCCGATAGATAAAGAGAAGTTTGTGGTTTATTGTGATGCTTCCAGACAGGGTTTAGGGTGTGTGTTGATGCAAGCTGGAAAAGTGATAGCCTACGCATCGAGACAATTAAAGGAGTATGAGCAGAGATATCCCACGCATGTCTGGAGTTAGCAGCGGTGGTATTCGCACTTAAGATTTGGAGACATTATCTATATGGTGAGAAGTGCGAGATATACACCGACCATAAGAGTTTGAATTAATTCTTTACTCAGAAGGATCTGAATATGCACCAGAGGCGGTGGCTGGAGTTAGTTAAGGATTATGATTGTGATATCCTATACCATCCTGGGAAGGCTAATGTGGTCGTTGGTGCATTGAGTCGGAAAGGTCTAGAACAGTTGTTCAGTTCGAGACAGATATCCGATATGCTAGCAGAGGAGATGATTAGAGCGGGTATAGAGTTGGTGGTTGGTCAGTTAGCTAACATCACTCTTCAGTCTACACTCCTTGAGAGAATCAAGGAGGCGTAGGGGAAAGATTCCCAGTTGAGAGGTCACAGGGAGAATGTCTTGGTCGGAGCGGCTAAGGACTTCTCTATCTCAGAGATGGGGTTACTAAAGTACAAGGGTCGGATCTGTGTTCCGATGGATTTTGATATCCGGCGGGAGATCTTAGATGAATTGCATACCACTCCCTATTCCTTACATCCAGGTACGACGAAGATGTACCAGGATCTGAGAGCTTTGTATTGGTGGTCGGACATGAAGAGGGATGTGGTGGATTATGTGGCCAAGTGCTTAACTTGTCATCAAGTCAAGGCTGAACATCAGAGGCCAGCAGGGTTGCTGCAGCCTCTAGGGATTCCAGAGTGGAAGTGGAAAGATATCACCATGGACTTCGTGGTTGGTTTGCCGAAGACCGTGGGACAGCATGACTCGGTGTGGGTGATTGTGGATATGTATACCAAGTCCACCCACTTTTTACATGTCAGGACGACTTATACTATGGAGCAGTGTGCCGAGTTATATGTGAAGGAAATTGTTCGATTTCATGGGGCTCCGAGGTCGATAGTATCTAACAGGGACCCCACCTTCACCTTCAAGTTTTGGGAGAGTCTGCAGAAGGCTATAGGCACGCAGCTACGGTTTAGTATCGCTTATCATTGGACAGTCTGAGAGGACGATTTAGATATTGGAGGACATGCTACAAGCCTGTGTGCTAGATTTTGGGGGATCTTGGAGTAAGTATCTCCCTTTGATTGAGTTCTCGTACAATAATAGTTATCAGGCGACTATCGGAGTGACTCCGTATGAGATGCTTTATGGGAGGAAGTGTAGGTCACCTATTCATTGGGATTAGACGGGTGAGAGGAGATATCTGGGTCCTGAGATGGTTCAAAGGACCAATGAGGCGATTGACAAGATTAGAGCTCGAATGCTCGCCTCCCAGAGTCGACAGAAGAGTTACTCAGACTTGAGACGCAGAAGCGTAGAGTTTCAGGTCGGTGACCATGTGTTTCTTAGAGTTTCACCTTTGAGGGGAGTGAAACGGTTTGGTGTTTGGGGCAAGCTGAGCCCTAGATTTGTTGGCCCCTTCGAGATTCTGGAGCGGGTTGGAGAGGTAGCTTACAGACTGGCGATGCCTCCAGCCTTATTAGGGGTTCATAATGTTTTTCACGTATCCATGCTTCAGAAGTATGTATCTGATTCAACGCATGTACTGAGTTATGAGAATTCGGAGCTAGACCAGGATTTGTCTTATGAGGAAAAGTCGATTCAGAATCTTGACCGGAAGGATAAAGTCTTGCGGAGCAAGACCATCGCCTTGGTGAAAGTGTTGTGGAGGAACAACAAAGTTGAGGAGGCGACATGGGAACTTGAATCAAAGATGCGGGAGCGGTAGCCCGAGTTGTTTAGGTAATCTCGAGGATGAAATTTCTGTAAGGAGGGGATTGTTGTAGCATCCCAAATTTGCTAATTAGGCTTAGGACCTCGATTAGTGTGCCTGGAGGGCAATAAGTGACTTAATATTATAATATGTGAGTTTGTATGAATATGTGATTAGAGATGCATGTTTAGATGAATTAAATATGCATGTTTGGTTGTTAGGGGCATGTTTGTAATTTTAGCCCATTGATGGCATAAATGTGATCATTGTAATAATTGTGATATATTTGTGATATATCCGCGTTGCACGATCTGAGACAGTCCTAGGGAGCTGTTAGCTAGAAAGTCACAACGGGGTCGAAAACCCGACTCGGGGCGAGTCGAGGGGTATTTCGGGTATTAGACGCTTTAAGGGATTATCGGGTTATGGAAATAAATATTTGAAGATATATTTGAAGATAGAATGTTTAGGAGGGAATATTGGGGAAATTTACCATTTTGCCCTCGGGGACGTTTTTGGTACCCCAAGCCTTGAGGTAACCTTAAAGACTAAGTTAAATAAAACAAAACATAAGAAACATTGAGAATTCTATAAACCGACCCTTTCTCTCTCTATTTCTCAGTTTCCTTTTCTCTCTTGGAAGCTTAGTGAGTTTCGGTGGAAACTAACCAAAGATTAAGGATTTTGAGCTTGGATTTTGGGAGCTAGAAGCTTGGAGCTTAAGGACCTAATTCAGGGATTCATTTCTGCTCAAGATAAGCTTTTAAATGTGTTGAGTTGTGTTGAATTGCTGTTGGTATTTTAGAGTGTTGCATGTAAGCTAAGTTGGGAATTGCTCTTGATTATTTGGGTTAGTTTCTATTGGGTTTTGCTGCTGGGATTGCTCTGGAAATGTTGTGATGATTGAGTGGGATTGTTAGGTTGATTTTGGGGTAAATTGGCTGGGTTTTCATGGTAAAAATGGAGGATTTTTCTGGGTTCGAAGGGTCGGGCTGCGGCATTGTTCTTGCTGAGCTGCAGCCCTCTAGAGCATTTTGGTGGCCAGGAAGAAGGGCGGGCCGCGACATGCCCTTGCTTGGGCCGCGGTGCACCTGGCCTGTTTTGGGGTTGGAGGTCTCTGGTTGGGGGCGGGCCGCGACACTTAGTGCATTTTTAGGCTTTAAAGAGGTTTTAGGCTTGGGAATCCAAAAGTTAATGCTCGGGATGGATTTTATCACCTGGATTGATAGAATTCAAGGTCCCGGAGACTAGAATTATGACCCAAAGTGACTTAATGGATTAGAACTTGATGGATGGATATTGTTGGTGCATTGTGACTAGGGTTTCAACGAGGCTCGGACTAGGGGACTGCGCTCGGGACATCGGTGCTTGGAAAGCTCGGGACACAGGTAAGAAAATTGTTGTACCCGTAGAGCTTGTGTTGCAGGGCACGACCCTATATGATTGTGTTGCAGGGCATAACCCCTTTGATTAAGTTTATACGTGTTTAAGTATCTGCTTAATTATGCTATGTGTGCATATATGTGAATGAACGGCAAGAGCCGGGAATAGTGAGGGCCGGGAACGACAAGAGCCAGAAACGGCGAGGGCCAGGAACGGCGAAGGCCAAGAACGACAAGGTGCCAGGAGCAACATTTAGCATGCGGAGTGCGAGTTTCCAGGGCGAGACCCTAAAGGATACCTGGGATATCCTCACGGTGTGGACCGCGAACCCAGGGCCTGGTAAAGCGCCTGGGACGGCATGGCCGTATATGTTTAGCCTGATGATGGCTTGATTATATGTTGAATGTGAAATGTGCTTATGTTATATGCTTGTGAGGGTTTTCTTGCTGGGCCTCGGCTCACGGGTGCTCTGTGGTGCAGGTAAGGGCAAGGGGAAAGTCGACCAACCATGAGTACGGAGAGTGTGAAGCGGCGCGTACATGTTTGGCCTGCCTGACTGCCACGGCCAGGGGTATTTTTGGGAGAAGATTGTACTAAACTTAGATTTTGTTGTTTAGCCGACTCTGGTTATATTTTTGAGTTGTAAATATTTCTAAATAGTATTTTGGGATCCCAAATGTTAAATGCTTTAAGATTTTTAGTAAACGGAATTATTTTCAAAGTATAAGACTCTGTTTATGGTTTTACTACACTTTTGTCTTAAAACCTCGATTAGCAAGTTAATTGCACGTTTTAAACTCACTTAGTAACGGCTCTAAGGAAGTAGGGCGTTACATCACATATATGCACATATATGTACAATTATGCCTACAATGAGCCAAATTATCAAGATTGCTCTTCTAATAAGAAACAGACACACATGCATATTTAATACCCCTAAACACGCACAACTAGTCATATTATCACATAATCCACATAATTACAACTAAATATAACAAATAAACATATAACTCCATATATTGCCATCCTGGCCCCCTAAGCAAGGCCCTAAGCCTTATTAGGAAATTTTGGGACGTTACATTTATACTCAATATGGAGACAATCATAAAGTGACACATGTACAAAGACTAAAGTAATATATATGCACAATTAACAAATATTGAGGACTACGACTTATTTGAGGAGATCATTAGACGTTAGACGGGTAAGGAGGGAGGATCCGGAAAGATGGGTTGCGTAGAGTTACACAGATGTTGGGTTGGAGAGACTGAGAAAAGTCTGTATCCTACAATGAGCGACGACAAAAAGAGTGGACGATAGGGGAACTTCTCCTGGTGGTGTGGTGGTACGGCTCCAACAAGGGTTTGATGGCTGCTAGGTGGCGAGGATAAATTTGAGTTTGATGTTTTCATTTTATTAATAACTAAATTATTTTATTTTATTTTTTCAATTTAATTTATTTAGTAAAATATATCAGGATTTTTGTTCAACTTTGAATGAATGAACTTAAATAAATGCCACATAAGAGTGCCAAGTAGGTGAGTACAACCAATAATAACATGCCACATCATCCTTAACAAGGGATTTTAACAGTTGCAACAAATCAATGATGAAAGTGATTTTTGCCGCAAAAAAAATTACTTCATGATTTAAGTGCAATAATTTAAACTAAAGTAATCAGCGGCAAAACCACTTCATCTTTACCTTCTTATATACTTAACCCCCAATTCTTTTTCTTCACCGGTGAAACCTCCCAATCCTTCGTTCCGTTATCAAATTTACTGTTCACATCTATTCCTTCTGTTATGTACCCAAATCGTTCGACATGGCCATTTCAAATCGTGTCTAGCTCACCAAGAGATGCCCATGCGGATAATGAAAATTAACAAAACAAAAATGATTGAAACCAAAAACCTAAAAAAAAAAAAACTGAAAAACTCAAATCCAGAAAATACAACTTTATTTCTTTCATTTTAGTGTTCATCTTCATCTGAAAATCCAAATTCACATCGCACCCAAAAAACTCAAACATTTCATATCAACAAATGCCAAAAAAAAAACTCAGGATCTAAAATTTCCCATCGTCCCCCCCCCCCCCCCCCCCCCAAAAAAAAACTCTGAATCTTACAACAAATGCCAAAAAAAAAAAAAATTCCAAACATTTCAGATCAACAAATGCCTAAAAAGATTTGCTCTTCCCTGTTGCTCTCCTCCAACCTTCGCTTCAAAAAGATTTTCTCTTCCCTGTCACTCACCTCCCCCAATCTTAGTATCTTTCACTCAATCTCTCTCTCTAAACCTCACTAAGAAAAACCCCATTTTGTTCTCAGATCAAAGAAAAATCTGAGTTTTCAATCAATTATTCTTGCTTAGATATTTATTGTTATCGACCCACTTGTAGAGAAGAAAATAACAAGAGGAAGAAGAAGGCACAAGATCATGAGAGAGTTTAAGCAATGAAAATAAGAGAGAGAGAGAGAGAGAGAGAGAGAGAGAAAGAAAGAGAGAAGATGCCTCAGCATCTTGTCGGCCTAGATCTCTCGGTGTCGCCTAGTCCTAGTCCGTGGTCTATAGATTGCCCCGTCGTCGTCTATTCGTCCAACACCAGTGAGCCCAGCCCATATCCAACTTCTCCCGTCGACGAAGGCCTCCCATAGATCCTGTTGCCCCTAGCCCAGATCCATCTTCTCCTCCGTCCCCAGCTGCTCATTTGCAGTCCACATAGCCATCGAATTGCAGGAAGAAGAAGAGGTTGTGAGGGGAACGAGTAGTTGGGTAAAGAGAGATAGAGGGAGAGAGACTTTCTTTTTTATTTGTTTTTTATTATTTAATTTATTAAATTAAGTTTGATTAATTAATTAATTAATTAAATTTATTTTAATTTTTAAATTAAAAATATATTTTTTATTAATTTTTTAATTTAAAATAATTAAATATTTATGATGTGACATTAGTTTAGATGGCCACGTGGCTCCATGATGACAATTGTTGACTGCGTTTTTAGCCAACGACGTGAGAACGTCAATTACGACAAGCCTTTAAGAGAAATAAAAATGACAACAGACGGTATAAACAAGAAAAGTAAATAATACAGGAGATTTTTATAGTGGTTCAGCCCCGATTGTCGGTAATAGCCTAATCCACTTAGAGTTGTGATTTATAAATCTATACTCAAGATCAGATGGACTATGCCAACTGAGTTTCTTCAGTATAAATTGTGAAAATACAAGAATTCTCTCTAATTTCAGCACTTTCTCTCTCTAGAATAGACAGACCCAATTTTATCTCTCTAGAAAGAAGAAGCAGAAGGAAGAACCCTTCTCTCATCCCATAAGTTCTCTATTTATAGAGATGGGATCCTCAACTGATATCCCCTCATAATAGGGATATTTTATTATATTTATTACATTTATATTACAAATAAACATTCAAAATTCAAAATGTAACAAACTCCCCATTTGTGGGAAGAATGAGAGATTCCCGCGCATGTTGTTGAAGTTGTGTCTGACTTAGTCTCCTCTAGCTAGTTGGTCCACCTCCTACTCACTACCCATGCAAGTGCTGGTTGAACATGCATGGTGGTAGGATATGCATGGTGGTAGGACATGCTTTTGGTGGGTTGAACGTGCATGGTTCTCCTCGGACATGTACTCTCCTCTAGCATGCCATGTTCCTCCTTGAACCAATCTCCTTGGCTTCTCCTCGGACCAAGGTGGTCCGAGGCAACCTCCTTGGCACCTCACCTTGGACAACATTAAGGGAACCTCACCTTGGACAACATTGAGGGAACCTCACCTTGGACAACATTGAGGCAACCTTCTTTAGCATCTCCCAAACATGTCCGATCGAACATTGTATAGACTTTCCTTATGAAAGTCTAAGTCTCCATTCTCTTGCATGAGACTCCTCCTCCTTAGCTATTTACCTTGGACACGTTCGAGCCAACACTTAGAAAACCTTGGGAGGCTTGCCTCCTACACACCCTTAGGGTCTCCTAGGACCACACCCTCCTTGGGGTCTCCTAGGACCACATTCTCCTTGGAGTCTCCTAGGACCACTCCCCTTAGCTTCTCCTAGGAGGCACTCTCCTAGATGCATTCTCCTTAGCCTCCTAGGATGCATTCTCCAATTTTTGGGTATAACAACAATTAATGTAAAAAAAAAATGACTGGATTGTAAATATGCTAACAGAATGAGGGATTGAGAGGTTTCACCGGCGAAAAAAAAAAAGAATTAGAGGTTAAGTGTATAAGAAGGTAAATATTGAAGATTTTTCCACTAATTACTCTTAATCTACTATGTGATTTTTACTGCAAATTTTCCTTTATTTTATCTCGAAAAACGAATATGTCCACTAGTTTTCTTCCTAAAGATTGTTTTCATATTTGGAAAAAAGAGAGTGAATACTTAAAGATGGATGGAGAAGAAAATGAGAATCTTTTATATGTTGTTGAGTAAGTTCGGATGGAGGGAAGGTAATTCTCCATCATTTTATTTGGTATTGAAAAGATATACAAGATGATGATAGTATGGGTTGGTGATGAAACTTAGATTTCGATAGAATATAACACCACCGACACTATGATCATAAACAACTTAACACAGGTTTAATAAATGTGTTTATTGTAATTAAAAGAGTATTTTTTATATACACCCACTTTTTTCTCTCCCTCCACACCCATTTCTAAATAAACCCATAATAAATTATTAAAATTTATTTTCACACTTTTTAAATTTTTATGTACAAAATCATCCATTAGTAAATATTTTTTTTTAAAATTTATCTCACTTTTATAATTAAATCTTTAAATAAAATTAGAACACATTGAGCACTCTCAATAAAAAAGTTTTGATCTTTTAAAAATAAATAATTAATCACAATTTTTAATTCAAAATAAGAACAAGGATAAATATAATAATTTAAATTATAATATAAAAATGTCTCATTAGTTACAAATTTATTAGTGAAGTCATAATATTTAGTTTTTATACATGTAAAAATTAAAATATGTTTGAAAAAAATCTTAAAATGTTAAATTAATTAACATGTAAAGTAATATATAAGTTGTTTTTTTTTTTTTTTTAGTATTGTGATCCGATCGGATGCTAGGACTAGGGCCCTTGAACAAGATTATCCGATCGGACACATGCATTAGGCTCCTTGGACATGCTTGGCTTGCACCATGCAAAACATGGTCTCCTTAGATGTGATCCGATCGGACCTGAACACTCTTCTTGGCATCTTTAACCATGCACGATCGGACAATGCACTCTTGGCCCAAAACTAACTCCATCTTTTGGCATGTATGGGACTTCTCCTCTGACTTGCTCCGAGCCAACCATTTTGGAACACATGCATGGTCTCCTCGGACATGGTGCGATCGGAGCTTTCATGACATGGTTCGATCGGACAAAGCTTGACCAAGGAAACGTCCAGCCTTCCTTCATGCGAGCCCAGCGTGAATTCCCCCAGGATGTCCGATCGGGCATGGGAGTTTAAGGGGGTTCAAAGTCTGCTGCCAAGTCGGGCATTTCAATGCAAAGATAGGTAAGTGTGGTCCGATTGGACTACACAATTGCCTGAAGTTTCAATGCTCGATCGGAAGTGATCACTCGCCTCTTTCAAAGAAATGCATGCCTCAAGCCTTAACAACAGCCCACCATCTCCGATCGGATGTAGCCTAGTTGTTCGGACACCAACACTTAGACGCACACGGGCCTACCTGAACACTTATGGCATCCGTTTTGGCTCTCCTCGGTCATGTCCCAGCTACAAATTTTTGGAAGCCCAAACTAAGGTCCGATCGGACTCTTTGTGGCTTCTCCTTGGACCATGTGATCTGAACTAATCTCCTTGAAGCTCACCTCGGATAGGTCCGAGCCAAGCACTAGGATCCTCCATCCATGTCCGATCGGACATTGCGTGACCTCGGCCAAAATCTAAGTCCTTTGGCGTGGTCCGAGCCATCTTTTTCTTGCCATCTCCTCGGACCAAAATGGTCCAAGGCACCTCTCCCATGGCATGTCCGATCGGACATGACACCCTTCTCCTCGGACCAAAGTGGTCCGAGCCTATCTCTTTCAAGCAAGGTCCGATCGGACCCTTGGCACACATGGGTGAGCTTCTCTCGAACTTGTCCGATCGGAGCTTTCCATTTAGGGACTCCTCAAGTTAAGGTCCGAGCCAAGCATTTTGGAGCTCACCAAGCTTAAGTCCGAGCCAATTCCTTGGCACACATGCATGGCTCTCCTCGGACATAGTCCGATCAGAGATATTCAACATGGTCCGATCGGAGATATTCAACATGGCCTTCATGACCTTTCCTTGAGCCAAGGTCCAAGCCAATGTCTTGGCTTCTCCTCGGACATGGCCCGAGCCAAGCATTTGGCTCCTCCATCAAGGTCCGATCGGGTACTTTGTGGCCTCTCCTTGGCCAAGATCCATCTACTTGGACGCAGCTGGGTTTCTCGGACCAGACGCATCTCCTCAGACGAATGCCCCCACTCCGATCGGATATAATGTAGCTTCCAACCACTCAAGCGTGTTTCTCCTTCTCAGATGTAGCACCTTAAGCACCAATATTTCTGGGCCTAGATCTTTGGACATAGGCGAGATGCTCCTTGGATCAACATGTATCCGATCGGCCATCTCAAGGTATGCTTGGACACTACATTTTTCAAACACTTTAAGCACCTGTATTGATCGTGAGCATGGAGAAACAGGCATAAGCCATGTTGACATGAATGCAAGGCAATGCATGGAACAGTAGCCAACCTTCCAAGCATTCCTTCTCCGATCGGACATAGGCAGCATCACCATTTGGACGCTTCTCCTTGGAACTGGACACACCTTTCGGACCAAACATGGTATACTCCATGCTATAATTTTTTCAAACATTTCCCCTTTAGGCACTCTTAGGACCTTTTAAGAAAGACCATCGAAGCACCTTGTTCGAGCCTCCCAAATTATTTTGAGAGATTGATTTTTCTCAATAAATCTTGGTGAAAACTTGACTTCTCCTCCCAAGGACAAATTTTCACCATATAGCATTTATTTTGCACGCATTTGTTTGATTCACTCCAGGGAAGTCGATTGGTGATACATGCTTAGCCTACCAGGGAAGTTGTATCTGCTCTCCTGAGCAAGAAAACTTTGCACCTGGTGAGCTAAACTTGTAGCTGTTGGCATTTAGACTTTACTTCTCCTTGTTAACTTAAAACATTCTAAGTCTCCTCTAGACTTAAAAAGTTATAAGTTTTTTGTGAAGAGTAAAGTCACTCTGGTGTATGCCTTAGATTT
This sequence comes from Humulus lupulus, assembly GCF_963169125.1. Lineage (NCBI taxonomy): Eukaryota > Viridiplantae > Streptophyta > Magnoliopsida > Rosales > Cannabaceae > Humulus > Humulus lupulus. The sequence goes on along the minus strand of NC_084801.1, from coordinate 45,753,679 downwards.
TCGCATGAGTACTTAGTTTTCTAACTTAGAAATTCTAGACATTTCATAAGTCCATGCTAAGTATACTTTCTCACACTCTTATTGCTCTAACATTTTATGAGCATGATGTTTATGGTCACACGAATATCTGCTCCTAACTTGAGATTTTTTTAAAAAATTCCAAGTTACTTAAGCTTTGCCAAGCAAGTTATCTTAATGGCCTTTTTGGACTTCGAAAATTTAAAAGTCAGCCTAAAAACGGATATATTACTTCGTGCTCTTATTGCCTGTGTTAAGTTATATACCAGCATACCCCATGTGCCCCCCAGGTGGTTGGAGGTTGAAAGATCCTTAGTCACTTGCTACCTGACTGAATCTGTTCGAGCAGTTAACTACTCGTGAAACACATGGAATATATAGAAAATACTCAAGCAGTTGAACATATCGACCAGTTGAACACTGCTCGGATAATTAACACACATGCATATCTATAGCAAGAATCGACCACGCTGCGCGTAGTCTCTTTTATTACTCGTAAATTAAAATGACAAAACATGTCTAACAACGAGTCTTAAACAACCAAAATTGTTCAACATAAAATGATTGGTTAGCAAATAACCAATTCATACACCAAACTTAAACAACAAGTCCAAAAAACTCGAAATCAAGCTACCACTCTGAAAGCGGTATTTAAAAATAATATCTCCTTCGATGCTCTATGTGCACGCCACTCCAGTGATTCCTGCTCCTAGCACTCCTCCTTAGCATACTCCTCCTCTTGCTTCGCTGCTCTCCTCAGCTAAGGGTGGACCTCCACATATAATGTCCACGGTGAAGTCCACAGGTCCAGGCTGCAAGGGTGGAGATCTTTGTCGCTTGAATCCGGAGTTGCCTCTACCTCCTTCTCCTTGGGGTGTCTCAGCTTGGTACTTCTTCAACTTGCCCGACCGGAGAAGAAATTCTATCTCGTCCTTGAGGTGGTTGCATTCATTTGTGTCGTGACCATAATCTTCATGGAAGCGACAATACTTGTTCATGTCTCTCTTCCTCATCTCTCTCCTGATGGGTGGAGGTTTCTTGTAAGGAACCTCCTCTTGACTAGCAAGATATATCTCTGCTCTACTGGTTGAGAGAGTGGTGTAGTTGGTAAATTGAGGCTCATACTTGGTTGGCTTCTCACTTGAATCCACCTTTGCCTTCTTTTCTTCATGGTGGTCAGACCCATTACTTCTACGTTTCTTTCCACCATCACTAGGAGAGTCAGTTGGTCTGCTTGGGTTGTTTATGCCATTCTCCCCCTTCTCTATCGCATCATCCAAATTCATATATTTTTCCGCCCGGTCAAGAAATTGTTGAAGTGTTGAGATTGGATGGCGATGGATGCTGTCCCATAGAGGACTCCGATAAATTATCCCAGCAGATATGGCAACCATCTTCCCCTCGTCTCCTACAGCGGTTGCTCTATTGGCTTCTCTCATGAACCTCTGTATATAGCTTTTTAGAGACTCATCTTTTCTTTGTTTGATATCTGCCAAGTCGTTGGCATAAACTGGTGGAGTCCGGGCAGTGCTAAATTGTCTACAAAACTCCTTCCTGAATGACTCCCAAGAGGTAATGGAGTTTGGTTTAAACCTCCAATACCACTCTTGGGCAGTGTCCGTCAAGGTGGTGGGGAAGACTCTACACCGATAGTCATCACTCACCCCGAGTAGTTCCATCTGGTCCTCAAACTTCCCAACATGTCTTATCGGGTCTGCCTTTTCGATATAAATTGGCAGTACCGGTGCTTTGTACTTTGCTGGTGGTTGGGCTGCTCTTATTCGAGCAGAGAACGGGCTGCCACTCCGATAGTCTATCGGATCTATCTCGGAAGGTCGCTTCGACAAACCTTGCACTGCAGCTGCTAGCATGTCAAGCTGGGCTTGGATAGCTGGTGCAACTGATGAGGTTCCAAGGTTTTGACCGCCTGATCGGGCATTACCATCTGGCACACCACCGTCAAGTATTTCTAATTGACTGGTAGGACGGTCCAGATTTTGCCCTTCGACCGGGACGGTCCTCCTCTTGTTGGTGATAACGTCCCTCAGATCCTTCTGAGAAGCATGCTCTCCTACTCGATCAAACACCGTACTCTTCGATTTCCCAGTGGGCTTACTACGTGGGACTTCATCTCTCCTGCTACGCCACTGGTCGGGGTGCAATGGAGGCTTCTTGGCACGCTCTGGGCAGTGTTCTCCTCCTTGTGGGTTGTGGCCCTCCTTTTCCTTGGATTGGCTGGTTGGATGACTATCAGCCTCATCCCCACCATGCCCATCTTTGAACTGAGAGGTCCTCTTCTCTCTAGGAGCTTTATTTTGCTCCTTCCCAGGTGGAGTCTTTTTACTGCCCGATCGGTGACTTCTGGAGGGGGTTCTAGAGTGCTCCCCTTGGGTTGAGGTAGTGTGCGATCGAACTCCATCTCCCTCACTAGGTGGGTTATTATCACCCCTCCTTGGTCTATCATTACTCCTACCACCAGCTTCTGTGGTCCTTGCTCCTGGAGTGGTTGCCCCTCGTGCTGTAGCTTGGGCATTGGCCTGGGCCAACTTGGTAGCTGCCTCCAAAGCAAGTGCTGCTTCACGATGTTTCTGGTTGACCTCCTCCTATTGTTGTCTGAGCTCCTCACTTCTGGCCTCCATATCGCGTTTTTGCTGCTCTAAGGCAGCTCTCTGCTTGGCCATCTCTTCAGCAAACGCCTCTTGCCTAGCGTGGAATTGTGCCATCTCCTCCTGGAAGGCCCCCATGGTCTCTTGGAGCTCTTCGACTCCTGGAGTCACGTCCTCAAGCATGACTCTAGGCTCATTCTCATGATATTGTGGGCAAGGACCTTCAGATCTAGCAGGTTCTTTAGAGGAGTTTGTCCTCTTGGAAGCAGCAGTGGTGTTCTTAGGCGCCATCTTGCTTCAGGGACCGTCTGTTCTTCTCTTCAGGCTCTCAATGAAAGCACCAAAATGTTGACTGCGTTTTTAGCCAACGACGTGAGAACGTCAATTACGACAAGCCTTCAAGAGAAATAAAAATGACAACAGACGGTATAAATAAGAAAAGTAAATAATACAGGAGATTTTTATAGTGGTTCAGCCCCGATTGTCGGTAATAGCCTAATCCACTTAGAGGTGTGATTTATAAATCTATACTCAAGATCAGATGGACTATGCCAACTGAGTTTCTTCAGTATAAATTGTGAAAATACAAGAATTCTCTCTAATTTCAGCACTTTCTCTCTCTAGAATAGACAGACCCAATTTTATCTCTCTAGAAAGAAGAAGCAGAAGGAAGAACCCTTCTCTCATCCCATAAGTTCTCTATTTATAGAGATGGGATCCTCAACTGATATCCCCTCATAATAGGGATATTTTATTATATTTATTACATTTATATTACAAATAAACATTCAAAATTCAAAATGTAACAAACTCCCCATTTGTGGGAAGAATGAGAGATTCCCGCGCATGTTGTTGAAGTTGTGTCTGACTTAGTCTCCTCTAGCTAGTTGGTCCACCTCCTACTCACTACCCATGCAAGTGCTGGTTGAACATGCATGGTGGTAGGATATGCATGGTGGTAGGACATGCTTTTGGTGGGTTGAACGTGCATGGTTCTCCTCGGACATGTACTCTCCTCTAGCATGCCATGTTCCTCCTTGAACCAATCTCCTTGGCTTCTCCTCGGACCAAGGTGGTCCGAGGCAACCTCCTTGGCACCTCACCTTGGACAACATTAAGGGAACCTCACCTTGGACAACATTGAGGGAACCTCACCTTGGACAACATTGAAGGAACCTCACCTTGGACAACATTGAGGGAACCTCACCTTGGACAACATTGAGGCAACCTTCTTTAGCATCTCCCAAACATGTCCGATCGAACATTGTATAGACTTTCCTTATGAAAGTCTAAGTCTCCATTCTCTTGCATGAGACTCCTCCTCCTTAGCTATTTACCTTGGACACGTTCGAGCCAACACTTAGAAAACCTTGGGAGGCTTGCCTCCTACACACCCTTGGGGTCTCCTAGGACCACACCCTCCTTGGGGTCTCCTAGGACCACATTCTCCTTGGAGTCTCCTAGGACCACTCCCCTTAGCTTCTCCTAGGAGGCACTCTCCTAGATGCATTCTCCTTAGCCTCCTAGGATGCATTCTCCAATTTTTGGGTATAACAACAATTAATGTAAAAAAAAAAATAACTGGATTGTAAATATGCTAACAGAATGAGGGATTAAGAGGTTTCACCGGCGAAAAAAAAAGAATTAGAGGTTAAGTGTATAAGAAGGTAAATATTGAAGATTTTGCCACTAATTACTCTTAATCTACTATGTGATTTTTACTGCAAATTTTCCTTTATTTTATCTCGAAAAACGAATATGTCCACTAGTTTTCTTCCTAAAGATTGTTTTCATATTTGGAAAAAAGAGAGTGAATACTTAAAGATGGATGGAGAAGAAAATGAGAATCTTTTATATGTTGTTGAGTAAGTTCGGATGGAGGGAAGTTAATTCTCCATCATTTTATTTGGTATTGAAAAGATATACAAGATGATGATAGTATGGGTTGGTGATGAAACTTAGATTTCGATAGAATATAACACCACCGACACTATGATCATAAACAACTTAACACAGGTTTAATAAATGTGTTTATTGTAATTAAAAGAGTATTTTTTATATACACCCACTTTTTTCTCTCCCTCCACACCCATTTCTAAATAAACCCATAATAAATTATTAAAATTTATTTTCACACTTTTTAAATTTTTATGTACAAAATCATCCATTAGTAAATATTTTTTTTTAAAATTTATCTCACTTTTATAATTAAATCTTTAAATAAAATTAGAACACATTGAGCACTCTCAATAAAAAAGTTTTGATCTTTTAAAAATAAATAATTAATCACAATTTTTAATTCAAAATAAGAACAAGGATAAATATAATAATTTAAATTATAATATAAAAATGTCTCATTAGTTACAAATTTATTAGTGAAGTCATAATATTTAGTTTTTATACATGTAAAAATTAAAATATGTTTGAAAAAAATCTTAAAATGTTAAATTAATTAACATGTAAAGTAATATATAAGTTGTTTTGAAGTTATGTTAAAAATAAATTTGTATTATTTCTTAATTTTTAAAGAGGACATATATGCCTGAGAAGTCTAGTTTAGGGTAGTTGTAGAGTGTATTTTAGTCTTGGTTTCGAGTCAAATTGTGGGTTTTGTGTGGTATTATGCTTGTGTTTGTTTTGTTTTCAGGTTTTTGCTATGAATTTGAGAATGGAGAGGAAATGAGTGGGATGAAATGGGTATTTTGAGAAGCTTTTGGCCATTATGTGTGAGTTCGGGAGAGTCGGGAACATTCGTGATGAATTTGGTGCTAAACGAAGGTTGAAAAGGCTGTGATAGGAAAAAGGATCCCAGAAGTCGCAACTTGGTCTATCAAGTCGCAACGCGCATGAAGACAGAGGTGAATCAACAAAGGGAACCAAAAACAGGTGGGTCGCGACTTGGTCTATCCTTTCTCTATATGATTTGTGCTTAATGCATGTGGATAATTGATCACTATTTACATGATTTATGATTTTGATTCGAGATCCGAAAGGGGAGAGTTGAATATTCTATAATCATATAGACATAAACTGCATATAGGATGATAGAACCTACAGGGCTTGTGCAGCGTTTAGGGTTTCCATGCTTCATGCCTGCTATATGTTAAAACTTATCACATATATGTAGAAAATTTGCATATAGGTTGAGATCTTTTTGTCTTGAAAAAGAATTAGGATTGCTTTAGTTAACCCGCTATTAGGATAAAAATTGAAGAATTATATGTAATGATTAGTAAGATTAACAGGTTGAAAATTTGATAAAGTTAATACCCTATGATTTTAATTATTGAATCAATTTTTATAATTGCATAGTTTATTTCAATTTTAAGTTTTAGGTTAAAAATCATTATATTTTCGACAACTAAATAGAAAGTTAGAATTGGTTATTGGTACTTGATTGATAGTCTCCGTGGAAACAATTCTTATTTATTATATATATTACTTGAATCAATTGTGTATACTTACGCATTATATTTTTACTATCAATGCCAATATGTCAAAATTATATTTTTAGAAATATTTAATTAGTGAAAAGGGTCGTGGAGAGAAAAATGAGAAGTTACAAAACAACAACATATTTTGAAACCTAAATTCAATTCTATAAACCAAAATATTTAGAATAAAACAACATGGTATAATAGAATATACCAATATATTAAACAAAAAAGTGCAAATTTACATAAATTTTATAAGTATGTTTTTATGATTAAAATAACCTAAAATCAATATTATAAACCAAAATGTTCAGAACATCATAGTACAATATAACCTACCAATATATTAAACAAAAAAAAGTATAACTATATACACACGCTCAGCTAGAGTTGTAAATGTAGGCTGGCCTGACATGACCCAGATCTTTGTGCCTCCGAATAGTTCAGACCGGGTCGGGTCCATATTCAAATTTGTGTCAGGCTGGGCTAGCCATATTTGAAAGAGTAAGCCTAGCACGACCCATGTCGTGCCCTACTTCATGCCATGTCGAACCCCAATTGGGTCGACCCACTTTCCTTATTCGTTAGGGTTATCCCTAATTTAAGCCCATTTGTTTGTTTAATTAAAATTTAAGCCAATATATTTATCCCAAAATAAATATCAATTAATTCAAAATTAACTTTATCTTAAAATATCAGTTTTAAATAAATAAATATCTTATTATAAATAAGATAATTATTAATCTCTCTTTATATTAATCCAAACGTGATTAATATTTATTTTAACCTATAGTTTTCAAAATAAAAACTATATAGTTAAATAATTAATTAATTCATAATTAATCAATTGCCCATAATTATCATATAATTATTTCCTTGCCCTAGAAAATTAATTCATTTGCAATTACGTCATTCTCTCTACAAATATTTCTTTTGACATCCTTACCCTTGATAGTTTAGGACAGAGGTGATCTGGGGACCATAGACCTATAATACGAAGCTCTAATAAACAAGATTATTAATTAAACTCTTTAATCTAATAATCTTATTTATTAATTCCATGATTACTCCAGTATAAAAATGGAATTGCACTCTAAGTATTTATATAATTATAGTTACAGTGTTTTCTCTTGTAGTCCATTAATAAAATTAATAAATGTAGTTTTGTCCTCGTTAATCAGAACCAGTCAAGATTACCGTTTTACCCTTTGAGTTACCTCTTGATCCTTAACTACCATTAATTCACTAGCGAATAATTAATCTAAATCAAATTATAGATTTAAGCTCAATAACTATTCAGTTCCAGAATTAACCCTTAAGAGACCCAATATTTGATCAGGAAAGTATGAATTCCATTATTGTAAATCATGTTCCCAACAATTCATGATATTGAATCTCCAAAACAAAAGTCATTAGTCTCATTATACTAAGAAACATTAATGAGTGAATCAAAAGATCCAATAAACACAAACAATAGTTCATGAATACTCAAGATTTAGACTGATCTACAAATGATCATCTATTATGATAAGAATTAAATATTTATGTCAAACGACAAGTTTATAAAGATAATTAATTCTCATCGGTCTTCACATATACAATCTCTATTATATACATCACATTTACAAAGATGTCTATCCACATTAGTAATTCGATTAGTATGCTAAGACTAGTATCCACATGCATCTTGTATGCTAAGTAAACCGCACTAGTAACCATTCATTAAAGATTAATTACTTTAATATGTTACTAACTATTTTTATTCATTATATATGATCTTGATTCTCTCGTACTAATACAAGATCATATTCTCATGAATGAATAATGAATTTTCTTGATATTATTATATAATTAATTCAAACAATAATTATAACATTTAAATGTAATAAAATTGTACTTTTATTTAAATCAATAAAATGTATTTACATACTTTTAGGGCATTAATTCTAATAATCCCTCACTTGCCCTCAAACCAAGTGAATCATCTCTCTTAATCCCATGTTGCATACATGACCCATAAACCACTTTGTAGGAAATGTCTTGGTAAACTGGTATGTCAGGTTCTGTTCCGATGCTATCTTCATAACAATCACATCACCTCTGTGCACAATCTCTCTAACCAGATGGTATTTTATTTCTATATGTTTTCCTCTCTAGTGACTTCTAGTCCTTGGAATTTGCTACTGCTCCACTGTTATCATAGTACAATATTAGTGGCTTATCCATATCTAGAACTACTTCCAGATCAGTGTAGAACTTCATCAACCAAACTGCTTCTTTAGATGCTTTACAAGCCGCAATATACTCGGCTTTCATGGTTGAATTTGCAATACTATATTGTTCAATACTTCTCCAGACTACAACTCTTCCACCAAGAGTGAATATTGACCCAGACGTTGACTTATGATTGTCTTTGTCTGATTGGAAATCAGAATCAGTGGATCTAGTAAGGTTTAACTCACTCCCTGAATATACAAGCATATAATCTCTCGTTCTCCTAAGATACTTGAGAATGTGCTTTACTACAACCTAGTGTTCCATACCTAGATTTGATTGATAATGACTTACAATCCCTACTGCATAGCATATGTCAGGCCTAGTACACAACATAACATACATAAGACTCCCAACTGCTGAAGCATAGGGATACTTTCTCATGTCATCTTCCTCCTGAGGTGTCTTTGGACATTTCTCTTTAGAAAGAGTAATTCCATGTCTGGTCGGTAATTGACCTTTCTTGGAATTCTCCATAGATAACTTTTCAAGCACCTTTCTTTATTTAGGTGCCATCTGCAAAAGAAAAAAAAACAATTCAAGTTAGATCTCCAATAAAAAAAATACAAACTTTAAAAATTATCAACACCATCGTTAAGCCATCGTCAAGCCATTGTTATTGCATCGTTAATAATAGTCCATCGTTATCTAATCGATATAGCTTCGTTATTGAATCGCTAGTGTTATCCAGATTTCCGAATAGCGTTTAGATTGATGGCCTCGGGGAAACAGAATTATCGATGTCCTTCACGATAGGTGACCAGAGCTCGCGGATATACAGAAATGCTTCACCTCTCCCGCTTGGTGTCCGGATTACTCTTCCAAGCAAACACCATACGGAAACTCGTCAACTCTCCCGGAGCTCCCGAAGGAGTATCCATCGGGGAAGCTCCTTCCAGGAGAAGCTCTTCGAGTGGTCTCCGCGGAAGCAGTTCCGTGCCTCGCACGGAACAAAGCCAAACGGTCGAGTCCTGGAGGAGGCATATTTGGAATGATATCCGCCTGACACAGGATCCCGCCTGACACGCCCGTCAGGTCAAAGCCGCACACATCCCAGCACGCCTAAGGGTACCTTTTCGCCTACTGTTCCGCTGACAACTTGGAAAAGACGGCTGACTTTGTGTGTTCCCCATACTTTCACGTAAATATACCCACATAGAGTCTTGTAGCCATGCTACTATAGTAATTGTATCCCTATTTATGGCTGGTGTAATTAAAACTCATGGACGTAGAGAAAAACCCTAATCCAAAACCCTAGCTATAAAGACCCCTTCATTTTACAAGAGGGGAGAGGAACAAATGATATAGCAAAAAACTCTACTAAAATCTCTCTAGCTTCATCTTCTTCAAGAGAACCCGAGAGAAACATTGTGAGCGTGTGAAGTTCTTATGCACCAGCCATCTTACTGTAATCTTTTCCAAGTATAATAACATCGACTCGTGGACTAGGGCTTGTTAACGCCTGAACCACGTAAAAACACTGTTTGTTTAGTTACATTTCAGTATTTCTACAGTTCTTATCTTTTTATTATTCTGTTAGTTATTCGTTTCCGAAAAACTCGGTAAACATTTTGGTGCTTTCATTGAGAGCTGTAGGAAGTTGTTAGTCAGCTCTTTTTCTGTGTACGTTTTTGTATTCACTTCGTGCTAAAGAGATGGTGACTACGAGAAAATCCGCTGTTGACAAAAATGCTACGGTCAACCCCGATACCGTGATGGAAGATGTGGTGCAAAGTGAACCCTTAGACTACCAAGGTGAAGACCCGACATCCCGCCAGGATCAGGTCAGTACCGAAGATACAACATACTTAGAAGACGAAGAAGAGTATGTCCAAGACGGTTATTACAAGGACGGCTGCTACTATGAGAAGGACCCAGAACTGGTCCAAGTAGCCGAAGAACTGGTGGCCACTAAGGCCAAGCTTGCTGAGCAGGAGCGCGTCTCCGAAAGAATGCAACGCATGATGGAACGCCTCCAAAGTAGGTTCGGAGATCTAGGCGACTCGGACGAGGATACCTCTGTTCGAGGTGGTGCTGATGCCCCCATGCCGGATCCAGCCGCTGCTGGACCATCCAAAGCCGCCCCTAACAAGGGCAAAGAAAAAGTGGGAGAGCCTGTGCGCGCTGACGCCCCTGCACCTCCTAAAGGCGTGAATCACCAGGCCGACTGCCCCCCCCCACGCGCAGAAGGTCTCTGGCGCTCCTAAGCCCAGACGCCCTTCAGCCCCAAGGGGGCACTCTGTGCCTAAAGGGCCCGGTGCTAAGGCACCCAGGCCTAGGGGAAGGAACAACCGCCCCAGTGATTCCGTCAATCAGGACGGTCGGGCTGCGAACTCGCACTCCGAAGATAGCTGGTCCACGGTGGACCTAAGAAGAAGGTTGGAGGCCAAGTATGAGAAGGCCAAAGGGGAAAAAGCCCGGCCTCGCGGAGATGACCTCCGAAATCATATTAATGACAAGCTCCGGGGACGTGACCTCCCGGAAAGTGATACGAAGAGGCTCGAGGAACAGATTGCTGCCTTGACCAAGCTGGTCCGGAAGCAAAGTGGGGCCCTGTCAGATTCTGAGGAGGAAGACCCGGAACCATGTATTAGGAGGATCGCGGAAACGTCCCTCCCGGATAACTTCAAAATGCCTCACATAGAATTATATGATGGGAGGACAGACCCGCGTACCCACCTAGCTAAATACAATAAAATGATGCAAGTGGCGCGCGTCAGTGAGGACGCCAAATGCATGTGCTTCTCACTCACCCTTACCAAGTCTGCGGAGGACTGGTGGAAAAGATTAGCTCCCGGATCAATCCACAGTTGGAAGGAGCTACAGTCCGCGTTTAGGAGGCAGTTTATTGCTGCCCGCGACCACGACATGGAGGTTGGTTCCTTAACCAACATCAAACAGCAACCCACTGAGAACCTCAAAGCTTTCATTCAGAGAATGATGGAAGCTGCTGCAAAAACCAAGGTCAGCGATGACATGAAGCTGATCGCCCTTCAATCGGGCCTTACTGTCGGCTCCCTGCTATGGGGAGAAATGCAAAGGAGACGGGCAGAAACCCTGTCCGAATTCATGTCAAAAGCTCAGGGAATCATCAACCTTGAGGATGCCTACCAGCAAGCCTTTGGAGTTCCCCCGGCTCCAACCCCTTCCGTGACTGCGCCGAGCTTTGCTTCGCAAGCTCCCGCACCAGTCCTCACGCTTCCAGGAGCCCGATTCACTCCGAGTGTGTATGGGCCTTCCGCGTCTGTTCAGACGCCGGGTCAAACACATTTCTCTGGGTATGGAGCGGTACAAACCGGATGTAGTATCGCTCCTAGCATGCCGCAGCCGCAAGCGGAAGCCCCGGAACGAAGTTTGAGCCAATCGCGGAGCAAACGAAGCGGAAAAAACTCCAACCGGGGAGACCATTCAAAGAAACCCCGAAAGGATTATGAGCCCAAGTTCACGGAATATACCAGTTTGATAGACTCGCGAGAGAATGTCTATCGGGCGACCTGTAATATGGTCAACTACAGGAAGCCCCCGAAAGTGTCTCACGGAGGAAGGCGTCCGCGAGACTCCAATAAGAGGTGTGAGTTCCACGGAGACGTGGGGCACACCACGAATGAGTGCCTTCAGCTGAAGGATGAGATCGAGTCCCTGGCAAGAGCGGGACACCTCGGTCAGTGGGTGAGAATACCCATAATCTATCCCGGACAGGGGGTGGTTCACGGAGCTGCATATTCCCCGGGACAGAGGGGGGCCGCTAGCGCACCTGGAGCCGGTCACCCCCAAGCTCCCGGGTCTCAGTTCCCAGCACTTCCTGCTCCACCCGCTCCGGCGCCCATTGCCTTGTTGGCTCCAGGACCAGGCAACCCATATCCACCCGGCCTTGCTCCGCCACCCGTTGACGGACACGTCGCCACCATTTCCGGAGGACCACACCTTGCCGGAAGTACCCGCAACTCCCAGAAGAGGTACTTGAAGGAGTTAGAGCACGCCGAGGAGATGTGCGCTTTGGTCCAATCACCTGCTCAACGTCCCCGAATGATGGATCTTCCCATCACCTTCACGGAGGACGATGCTCGACATGTGCACTTCCCCCACAACGATCCCCTCGTAGTGGAAGCCCAGATTGCCAATAAGAAGGTCTCACGGATCTTGATCGATAACGGAAGCTCCGTGAACATCCTCTTCAAAGCGGCCTTCCACGCGATCGGATTGACCGAGACGGACCTGGCCCCATGCCCCATCCAGCTTCAAGGTTTCAATGGGGACGCACTCATGCCATTAGGCAAAATTCAACTTCCGGTCACCCTCAGAGGAGAAAGCAACGCTTGTGCCTTCAAGCATAGCACATTCGTGGTGGTCGACTGCCCCACGGCGTATAATGCCATCTTAGGCCGACCGGTCCTGATCGATTGTGGGGCCATAACCTCGATACGTCACTTATGCTTGAAGTTTCCCTGCGACGATGGGCGTATTGGCACCCTCCGAGGAGACCAGAGAAGTGCACGGAGCTGTTATAACGTCTCCGTCCGAGCCGTCTACACGGTCCGAGAGACGTTTGCTGCCATTCCTTTGGCGGAAGTATTGCCAGGAACTAGGGATGCTCAGGAGGCATACTTTGACGAACTAGACCCAAGAGTGGGAATCGAGAAAGCAATAGAGCCGATGGAGGAAGTCGAAGAGGTGATCCTCAATCCGGAGGAACCCACCAAGGTCATTCAGGTGGGGAAAAACCTGCCGTCGGCCGTTCGAGATAAGATCGTGGCCACTGTGAAGGATAATCAGGATATCCTAGCATGGTGCCACGCTGATATGACAGGGATTAATCCCAATGTTGCGTGCCACGCACTCAACATAGACCCAGCTGCAACTCCAATTCGCCAAAAGAGGAGGCCGCTGGACCCAGTGAGAGCCGAAGCCGTCAAAGCTGAAGTGGACAAATTGATGTCCATAGGCTTTCTCCAGGAGTCGCACTATCCCGTGTGGTTGGCCAACCCAGTTCTGGTCCCGAAACCCGATGGGTCCTGGAGAATGTGCATTGACTTCACGGACCTAAACAGGGCCTGCCCGAAAGATTGTTTCCCTCTCCCGCGAATCGATCAGATGGTGGACGCTACTTCCGGGTACGAACTCTTATCCTTCATGGATGCGTATTCCGGATACAATCAGATCAAGATGCATGTCGCGGACCAGGAACACACCAGCTTCCTCACGGATAAGGGTGTCTACTGTTACGTGGTCATGCCTTTCGGTTTGAAGAATGCTGGGGCGACTTACCAGCGTCTGGTAAACAGAATGTTCAAGGACCAACTGGGGAGGAACATGGAGGTGTACGTGGACGACATGTTGGTAAAGTCCAAGACCTCCGGGGACCACAGTAACGACCTTGAGGAAGCTTTCGCCGTGATCCGAAAGTACGGGATGAAGCTAAATCCAAAGAAATGTACTTTCGGGGTCTCGTCTGGAAAGTTCCTCGGTTTTATTGTCAGCTCCCGCGGCGTGGAAGCCAACCCTGAAAAAATAAAGGCGTTCATAGATATGCCTTCCCCCCGGAAGCATAAGGATGTCCAGAGCGTTACCGGAAGGATAGCTGCTCTCAGTCGCTTCGTATCCAAGGCCACCGACAAGTGTATCCCCTTCTTCAATGTTCTGCGAGGGAACAAGAAGTTCGAGTGGACCCCCGAATGCGAAGCGGCCTTCCAACACCTCAAAGAACATTTAACCCGAGCCCCCATTTTGTCCAAACCGGTCGAAGGAGAGGCGTTGTTCTTGTACCTAGCTGTGACTGAGCACGCAGTAAGTGCCGCTCTCGTCCGGGAAGATGGCCGTATCCAGCTCCCTGTGTATTACGTAAGCAAGAGGTTATTGGACGCTGAGTCCAGATATTCGATGATCGAGAAACTCTCCCTCTGCTTGCTGATCGCTTCACGGAAGCTGAGGCCATATTTCCAGGCGCACACCATCAAAGTACTCACCAACCACCCTCTCCGACAAGTCCTGCAGAAGCCCGAGTCTTCTGGCAGATTGCTTAAGTGGGCCATGGAACTAAGCCAGTTCGACGTCCACTACCAACCGCGTGTTTCCATAAAAGGTCAAGCTCTCGCGGACTTTATTGTGGAGTGCTCGGGAATGAATGACCTCCCAGAAGATCCTGTCCCGGAACTTCCCACCTGGAAGGTCTACGTAGACGGAGCCTCAAATGAAAAAGGAGCTGGAGCGGGGGTTATCCTAATATCTCCCCAAGGGCATCAGCTCCAGAGCGCCCTCCGTTTCGCATTCCCAGCATCCAACAACGAGGCAGAACACGAAGCCATGTTAGCTGGGTTACGACTGGCCAGAGAAGTCGGAGCCCAAAAAATCGAAGTGTACAGCGACTCCCTGCTTGTGGTAAACCAAATATCCGGGGAATACCAGACGAAAGGCGAAAGGATGGCTGCCTACGTGTCTCTCTCCCGCGGCCTACTGCAGCATTTCAAAGGCTACAAAATCCGCCAGGTCCCCCGGGACCAGAACTCACTTGCGGACACGCTGGCCAAGCTTGCAACGGACCCGGAGATTGAACAGTATGGCTTAGTCCCCATCGGGCACTTAGAAGCCCCCAGTACTGAGACGCGAAGGATAAACGCCATCATCGACCATTCCCACTCCTGGATAGGACCCATCCTCAGATTTCTCACCACCGGAGAACTCCCCACCGATAAAGCGGACGCAAGGAAGCTCCAGTATCAAGCTCCCCGATACGTGGTTATGGATGGAAAGCTTTACCGCAGGGGGTTGTCCATACCCTTCCTTAGGTGTGTTGCCGGAACCGAAGTCAGCACCATCATCCATGAGATTCACGGAGGCTTCTGTGGCGATCATACCTCCGGGCTGAGCCTCTCCAAAAAAATCCTTCGACAAGGATACTTCTGGCCCACCATGAAGAAGGATTGTGTGGATTATGTCAGGAAGTGTGAGCAGTGCCAGAGGTACGCCAAGGTTCCGCGAGCGCCGCCTACGGAAATTACCCTAATGACCAGCCCCTGGCCGTTCGCCGTTTGGGGCATTGACCTAGTAGGTTCCCTCCCCACTGGAAAGGGTGGAGTGAAGTACGCCATAGTCGCGGTAGACTACTTCACCAAATGGGCTGAAGCTGAACCTATGAACACGGTCACATCTAAAAAAGCACTGGATTTTGTCATCAGGAATATAGTGTGTCGTTTTGGGCTTCCACGGAAAATTGTGTCCGACAACGGAAAGCAGTTTGACAGTGAACACTTCACGAACTTCTGTGCTTCGCATGGAATTATCAAAAGCTTTTCCGCAGTCGCCAGACCACAGGCTAATGGACAAGTGGAAGCTGTAAACAAAATATTAAAGACCACGTTGAAGAAAAAACTCCAAGCCTGCAAGGCTCACTGGCCGGAAGAACTTCCGCGAGTACTTTGGGCTTATCGCACAACAGAGAGAACTTCGACGGGGCACACGCCTTATTCCATGACCTTCGGTTGCGAGGCCGTCATCCCAGTAGAAGCTATGATCCCCTCTCACAGGCAAGACACCTACGATCCTACCCGGAACCATGCCCTCCTCCAGGAGTCCTTGGACATGATCGAGGAGCTCCGGGAGCAGTCGCAGGTCCAACTAAAAATGTACCAAGGCAAGATAGCCCGACACTTTAACATGAGAGTCCAGAGCCGTACATTCGAAGTTGGAGATCTTGTCCTACGGAGAGTATTTCCTGCTACGCAGGACCCGGGAGTAGGAGTCCTCGGACCCAACTGGGAAGGCCCCTACGAAGTCCAACAAAAAGTGGGCCATGGGACGTATCACTTAAAGAGACTCGACGGATCTAACGTCCCGCGCGCCTGGAACGCGGAGCACCTCCGCCGTTACTACCAGTAGGCCCCGGACCATCCAGTCGGAAGTCCTTGGTGAAAATAACAAAAGCGAAAAATGTGGAAATAATCCTCCCTGTTGTAAAACTCACGCCTAGCAGGCTAATTCAATGAAACACGGAGAGATTCACTCCGCTTTTACTGCACTTTTTATCCCTGTGTTCAAAGCTGCGTTTTAACAAGTGACCACGCGGTCCGGAGACGTCCGGACCCCACGCTCACTTGGGGGGTATACATGGCTAAGGCATAACCATACGCCCCTTGAACAAAACGTACACAGAACACCACTTATGTGCTAGCATTGTGTTTGAAATTTTTAAATTGTTTGAAATGTTTAAATTGTTGAGCTTAGGTTTATTTGTTGCCATGAACATGCTTGCATTACGTGTCATATGTGCTTATGTGAAAATTGCCATGGAAATGCCTGCCATTATGTATCATAAGTATTATCTCCTGTGTAGCCCAGCGATGGACGGGACTGGGGGTCGAGGCACGTTCATAGAGCTACGCCAAAACACCCCCAACTCCCTGACAAGTCCTTTGCAGAATTCTCCGCGATCGCTGTAGAGCTTTGCTTCGCAAGCTCCAGCTCCGGGTCCCGCAAGGCGAAAGATGGCAAGATCCGCGAGCGCTGTAGAGCTTTGCTTCGCAAGCTCCAGCTCCGGATCCCGCAAGGCGAAAGATGGCAAGATCCGCGAGCGCTGTAGAGCGTTGCTTCGCAAGCTCCAGCTCCGGGTCCAGCGAGGCGAAAGATGGCAAGATCCGCGACGGTTGTAAGCCTTGCTTCGCAGGCTCCAACTCCGGATCTCACAAAATAATGCATGGCAAGCTCCATGGCCATTGCAAGTTTCAGCTCCAGAAGCAGACATACTTGATCCCCCCACTCACAGCCGGCTTTGCTTCGCAAAGCCCCTGCTCCAGGATCACACCTGGTGGGCGTGGCGATTTCCCCAACAGCAATAAGCCTTGCCTCGCAGGGCTCCATGCCAGGTCCCTGAAGTCAGCCACAATGAGGTTCGCAACAACAGTTAGTTTTGCTTCGCAAAGATCTAACCTTAAGTCTAGCGACGCTCACCAAAAGAACTCCCGTTCCAAACAATGGAACGACTCACCTTAGCAATCCCAGCGAACAGTATAACTACAAGTCCCTGGATTGACTATTTGCCTCAGGAAAGATAAAGTGCGGTGAAAGGAGCCTGGCCGTTGGAACCAGGAAACCTTCGTAACCTAGAAACTACATGGGAACAAGACATCATCCGTTAAAGCTTCAAGTGGGAGGTGCATAGGTTTTGGCCGTTGGAACCAAAACCCCATACGCCCCTACAACAGTTTCTACCGTATAAATGTCTACCCTAAGCGCAAGGATAAATAAAGAACTCGGCAGAAAAGAAAGGAGAATGCTATGATTATGGTAAAAATGTCCGCAATGAAAAACTCAAAATGAAAAATAAGTAAAGATAAAACCCCTTCAAACATTGGGGGTAACTACAGCGTCCACGACCGCAGCTTCGGGGGCATCTGTTTCAGCTGAGGCTGGCGGAGTCGGCTCATTGGAAGGAGGAATTTGGTCATGAGAAGGTTCAGAAGTCCCCGCCTCTCCGGGATATCCCGCCTCAGGAGCTTCAGCACGATCGTCAATGTTATAAGTTTGGACATACGCCTCTGGGCCCTGATCCCACACGAGTAGCTTCTCCCTCATGGCTTCGGCATCATCTCCCAGATAGCCTAACACCTCCGGGTTCACTTTCCAGAGTTGATGCATGAGGACCACATGCGATATATTAATAGTCCTGTTCAGTATCACCTCAGCATCCTCCTTCTCCTTCAACCGCTCCGCCTCGGAGGTTGCCAGCTGTGCTTCCGCGGCAGTTAGTTGGGCCCTCAATTTTTCCATTTCGGCCTTGGAGGCATCCCGCTCCCCCTTAAGAGAATCTATCGCCTTGCGCTGCTCCCTATTTTGGTTCAGCACGGATTGCTTCTCGGTCACATGCCCCCTGGCAGTGAATTGCAAAGCCCCGATCTCTTTATCCTTCTCGGCGAGCCCCAACTGAAGCATAGACACGAGATCCCTGCTCCTCTTATGGAGTTGCTCCTCGTCGTGCAGCTTACTCTGAAGAGTGGAATATTCCTCTTGCCGCTTAAGGAGGAGATCGTTCTTTGATTGCAAGCGGGCTTCCAGGGTATCTTTCTCCACCTTGGCTTGGGACAGCTCTTCCCGGAGCTTGGAGTTTTCGGTCTTAATCCCATCCGACCGCTGTCTAAACTCATTCTCTGCCTTGGCCCGGTACTCTTGATATTTGGCAAGATATTTCTTCTCCGCCTCTTCTTCAGCCGTGCGCCGGGCCTGATCAATCTTCTCCGAAGCCCCCAAGGCCTGTTGGGTCAGCTTCTGTTTCTCCGCCTCCAAGGCCTGGCGAGCCAGCTGGCTCTCCTCCAGCTGAACCAGAGCTGCACCAACCTCCCGGAACGAGCGTTCCGCGATCATAGAGGCCTGCAAGGAAAGACAACCGAATGAGCTAAAGCCGGACCAAAAGAGAGGTGATCCCAAAAAAAAAAATAACAACCGACGGCTTACCCCGGACAGTTGCTGCTTCACAGCGTGTGTCAGCAACAGCGGATCCTTGCTGCTACTGATGGCCCATTTCTCAGAATTGAGCTCGCATAAGCTCAAGGCCATGTCCTCCATCATCTCAGCTCCGAACGGCGCCAATGCACGTCCAAGCCTAGGCACCAGCCTCTTCTCCAAGGCTGGACCATCCAGAACCGCTCCGGCCGGGTGAGGAGATCTCACCCCCTCGGCCAGCTCAGCCCTCTTCACGGCAGACAAGTTATCTGCCCTTCCCTGAGTAACGGCCTTCTCCGCCTCTAGCCGCCTCTTCAAAAAACTATCGGCCCGTCTTACACCCTCCAGGAGGGCAGCGGGAAAACTGGTCGGCTTCCGCGGAAAGTGGAACTTCAGGCCAGGCAGGGGAAGATTGGTTGTCTGAGAAGACGGAGACCCCGGAAGGGTGGACCCCCTTTGGACTGGAGGAGGAGGCAGCCGGGATATTAAGGCCCCGGTCTGTTGCTTTTGCTGCTGCGGTAGCAGAAGTAATTGCCCTTGTTGCTGCTGCTGGTTTGGATGTTGCTGTTGCTGCTGCTGCGGCGTTGGTGATTGTCTCTCTTGTTCCTGTTGCTGCTGTTGTTGTAGTTGTGATTGCTGTCGTTGCTGTTGTTGTTGCCTTCGACCGGGAGAAGAGTGTCTAAGGCGTTTGTTCTTAGCACCCTCAGCATCTCCTCCGGGACGCTTGCTCACCCCAGTTGTCCTCACGGGGAACACAAGCCCTTCCCCGTCGCTACTGCTACTCGAGACCATCATAGTCTCGGAAGGCCCTTCAGCAGGGGACTTCTCTACCCTCGGGGACGCTTGCGCCTCGCCACTTGTCTTCTTGGGGGAGGCAGCCTTACCTCCCCTACCAGCCTTGGGCTTCCGTCCTTTCCCCGTGGGCGGGTCCTGGCTGGTGGCAGCCTTCTTAATAAGCAAAGTAACCCTCCCCAACATCTTGGCTTCGGGATACTCTGCAAGAAACGTACAAAGCAAGGTTAGCGAACCAACAAGAAATGAGAAAGAAGATAAGCGGAAGACAAGACAATCAGCAACACAAAAGTACAAGCAAGCCCGCCAGCAGGGAACAAGAAACAAGAAAAAGAAAAGTTTGAAAGGGACGACCATGCACGAGAAACGTGGATGGCCTTCCCCGAGCAAAACAAAACATCGCTTCCTGCTCCAGGAAGCTCCCGTACTCCTTGAAGTCCGGGAAGAACATGCTGAGAGAAGAAGGGTCAACCATGATGACACCTTCTGGCAGACTACCATCACTCAGACACCAGAGGAGCTCATCTACCCTATCACAGTACCTGTCGAAAGGTATCCTACGCGGATCTAGCCTAAGGAAACGAGGATCAAACCCCATCTGAGAGGTTTGGGAAACTTCAGACAGGCTGGGGGTGTGGATCAATCGAAAACTAGTCTTACCTCTCCCGGAGGAACTAGCCCCCGGAGCCCCTTCGTTAGGGTAAGCCGCGGCGTGGCGAGCCTCGATCTCCTCTCCCTCCGGCTGGGGGTCGGGGAACCTCTCCTCCCAACTAGGAGATAGAGTATTTTCGTCCCGAGCGGCTTGGGTGATCACCTTAGACAGCTCCAGGGCAATCTGCTCCCGGATGTCAGCCGACACCTGAGTCTGCCCCCTACCACTTACTGGCTCAATATTCTGGAAGGAGGCGAGTAACCCATACTCCCTCAACGATTCGGAGGTCACAAGTCCCTCCACTCTCAACTCTTCCTCGGAAAGCCCTTCGTAGAACTTGGACCTCCTTATCATCTCCGCGCAGCGAGGTGTCCGCGGAACGACTTCTGCAAAAATCAAATACAAGCGTTAGAGATCCTCCCAAAAGGCAAATCAAACACAAAGAAACAAAGTTGAAAAGGAAAAGAGGAAACACTTACCAGGGATTTTGAAATCCAAAGATAGAGCTGGCACCCTCTTCAGCGGGAAGCCAGTCGTCAGGAACCAGTATTCCCGGAGGTCTGGAACCCTCGCGGTATGACAAGTGGGGCACATCACATCCGGGTGCCTTTCTAGCCTATAAAACCCCACCTTGTCTGAATGACCCCTCATAGGCTGAGACTTCAACCCATAAAAGTACAGCACCTCCTCCGGGGTAGGAGCTTCCAGCCTCCGGGACTTGCAAAAGATGAACCACCCCGCTAAGAGCTTGTAACTGGGAGGAATTAACTGGAAGGGGGCAATCCCCGCCTTCACACAGAAATTGGCGAAGTAACTCCTTAGGGGCAAGTGCGCTCCGCACACTATGTGTGCCCAACTCCAGGCACCAAAGCCTTCGTGGCTCTGGCTAGCTGACTCGCCCAGCACCGACAGACGGTGCCACATCAGACCTGGGATGTTCTTCAGGCCTGCCTCAGAGGAATACAGCTCTAGCATGCCATAATTCCTGAAAAGGTTCGGTTTTTGGTCCATCTCCCAGATGGAACTATTGGAGGTTGGTGGGCTAGCCGCGACCGCTTTCGCTTTTCCTTTCCCCTTTCCACCCGCGACAGGAGAGCCTTTCTCTTGGGCAGAATCAGCCTCCCCCGCAGCAAGGAGTTGTTCCTTCGAGATGTTCGTCACTGGACAAAAGAAAAGAAAGAAGAAAACACTCTAAGCAGTCAGCACCCTTGTCATACCCTAGTGGTATCAAAGGCGTCGGGGAGACCCTCCTCGAAAACTGCTTGGAGAGGCTCCCACCGAGCTTACCGAGGGGTTGGCACCATGCCACCCGAAGGACAGCAAGGAACCAGACTCAGACCCCGAGCCTAAGCCCACCAAAAGAAGTGTTTTTCCAGAGAAAGACACCCTAAAGGCGTTCATGCTTATGCCCTAAAACAGCAAAACACGGGACGACTTTCCAAACGGAAATCGCCAAAACATGCAGAAAAGGCTACTTATCGACTCACAATCAATCACATGCCTACCAAAGCCCTATTCACAAATGCACATAAGCAATAATGGCAGAAACCTCTACTCTAACAACTACCAACAACCTAAGGTTTGGGAGGAAAGAGCAAAGTAGAAATACTTACTGATGTTCGGGTAGTTGGAGGTTGAGGGAGTAACTGGATCACTGCACAGCACGATCGCGAGAAGTAAAAGCTGCAAAGACGAACGGCGATTCAAACCAGGAACTTCGGGAGTAAACCCACTGCCAAATCAAAAAGAAAAGTTTCCAGATACTTACCAAAAGAAATGGCAAGTTCGGGGGAACGTAAGCTGGGAAGCCTGAGAGTTCGAAGGTTTGGAAATCTGAAAATCCTAAAGATGGAGAATCTAAAAGCGTAAAGAGGAAGAAAGGTCCTTTCCCTCGTTTTTATAGCAGGGAAGAGGCCGTTTCGAATTCCTCAAGTGGACGGTCCCGATCTTCCCATTCCGTGTGCATCAGATCCAACGGCTGGAGAGGAAGCGACGATCCTATTTATGACTCCTCGGATGGGAATAAAGTATTTATTTCCCATCATTACACCACCTCGGGCCCGGAGTACCATTAAAAACCGTCAAATCATTAGTTAGATGACTGACGCACGCATACTCAACCAGTCGCCTCACGCACACGTCTTGGTCGCAGAACCATTCCCAGAATGACACGTGGTCCTTGCCGCACTTGAGTACTTGATCTCAAACAGAAGAAATTCTCTTTCTTTTCCATACTAACACTCAGGCGGGAAAAAGGAACCCTTCCGGGAACACAGAAGGTGCCCCCTCGCCTAATCTAAGAAACCGATTGTACAAGCTCCCGGATCCCTCAAAGCTCCGTGACCTTGGGGGGTAAATGTTATCCAGATTTCCGGATAGCGTTTAGATTGATGGCCTCGGGGAAACAGAATTATCGATGTCCTTCACGATAGGTGACCAGAGCTCGCGGATATACAGAAATGCTTCACCTCTCCCGCTTGGTGTCCGGATTACTCTTCCAAGCAAACACCATACGGAAACTCGTCAACTCTCCCGGAGCTCCCGAAGGAGTATCCATCGGGGAAGCTCCTTCCAGGAGAAGCTCTTCGAGTGGTCTCCGCGGAAGCAGTTCCGTGCCTCGCACGGAACAAAGCCAAACGGTCGAGTCCTGGAGGAGGCATATTTGGAATGATATCCGCCTGACACAGGATCCCGCCTGACACGCCCGTCAGGTCAAAGCCGCACACATCCCAGCACGCCTAAGGGTACCTTTTCGCCTACTGTTCCGCTGACAACTTGGAAAAGACGGCTGACTTTGTGTGTTCCCCATACTTTCACGTAAATATACCCACATAGAGTCTTGTAGCCATGCTACTATAGTAATTGTATCCCTATTTATGGCTGGTGTAATTAAAACTCATGGACGTAGAGAAAAACCCTAATCCAAAACCCTAGCTATAAAGACCCCTTCATTTTACAAGAGGGGAGAGGAACAAATGATATAGCAAAAAACTCTACTAAAATCTCTCTAGCTTCATCTTCTTCAAGAGAACCCGAGAGAAACATTGTGAGCGTGTGAAGTTCTTATGCACCAGCCATCTTACTGTAATCTTTTCCAAGTATAATAACATCGACTCGTGGACTAGGGCTTGTTAACGCCTGAACCACGTAAAAACACTGTTTGTTTAGTTACATTTCAGTATTTCTACAGTTCTTATCTTTTTATTATTCTGTTAGTTATTCGTTTCCGAAAAACTCGGTAAACAGCTAGTAACCTGCTCAAATCTAAAAAACCCATTGGTAACCCATTGTGAACTAATCGCTAACCCATCACTAACATCCTCATTCTTCTATAACCAAATTCAGCTTCGTTAACCCACCGCTAACATCCTCAACCTTCCATAACCCTAATTCAACATTGTTAAATCATCGCTAACCCATCGCTAAAGTATCGCTAACCCATAACCTTCTTACCATCGTTATCTCATTGATATTCCATTGCTAATTTGTCACTAACCCATAACCTAACCCACTCACAGTTCTTACCATCGTTATCTCATCGTTATTCCATCGCTAATCCGTCGCTAACCCATCACAAACAACCTCACCCTTCCATAACCCAATTCAGCATCGTTAACCCATCGCTAACTTCATTATCCTTCCATAACCCAATTCAGCATCGTTAACCCATCGCTAACACAACCTAACCATCGTTATATCATCATAATTCCATCGCTAACTGTAACGCCTTGGTTACCCCAGAACAGTTACGGTGAACGGTGAACTGGAAATTTGACTCATTGCCTGAGTCCTTTGGTTAAAAATGTGTTCTAGGTGTTATTAACAGGTTAAGGTGAAAACCAATAAAAAGGAAAGGATAAGTTTTATTTGATACATAAAACTGTTCATGGGCCCACAAGAACATTTACAATTTATTTACAACTCAAAAATGTCACTATTATTTCAAAATTATAAACCCGCCGACCTAAGTGGCAAAAATAGGGTAAACCCCCTAGTTCCTCTGAGAACTCCTTGGCCGTGGTGGTCAAGCGGCCGCATATGTACACATCACCACTTAAGCTCTCCACTCAAGGCTAGGTGAGTTTTTATTTTCCTTTACCTGCACCACATAGCACCCATGAGCCAAAGCCCAGCAAGAAAACATAACATTATATGTAAACATTATCAAATGATTATCATTATAATCACACTGAGCATAAAGCTTTCAGACAAATGAGTGAATATCACTTGAGGTCCTGGTAAACCATACTGAGTGACTGACAAGCAGGTCACTAACTCAAGTGGAAGAGTGGCTGCTAGGTAAGCCACTAGCCTCCAAGCGCTTATATTATTCTTCGACCTTGGGGTCGGTCTGGCATTAATGCTCTTTGAGTCATTCAATGCAGTTAGTCGATTAGATCTAATCTCTGTTGGCTTGCGTTAACACGCTAAGGCCGTTCTGACTAATGAGTCAGCGCAACGTGACCAGTGCCCAGTACCACTGCCGAACCTGACTAATAAGTCACAGCTTCACAGCTGATACTATCACCTTGACCAAATCTGACTAATGAGTCAGTACCATGCACAAGTGAGCAACATATGCTAAGGATTCCACAATCAATTCATGTCCATATTTATTCAACCAACATGCCTCATGAATAACCATGCATGTCACATTTGGGGTGCAGTTTTCTTACCTCTGGTTCGAGCAAGAATGAATAAAAGAACGACCCCTGAGAACGATCAACCTTTTGGTCCTTTAGCGGTTACCTGGTCATAACCAATTATGGGATTCCATCAATAAAATGAATAATAAAAGGTTCCCAAACCAAAACCTAGCCTCCGAGACATCAAGCACTACTCAACCGGGTAGTAGGTTCAACGCCAAGGCCTTAGGCTTGAATCCCCAAGCTAAAAACACTTTTCTGCCCAAAAAGACACTAAGGGCCGCAGCCCTCCACAGCTGCGCCGCGGCGCGCCCCTCAAACAGAGGCGGCCTAACCCTGGCAGGCACCATGGGCCGCGGCTCACCTATGCCATGCCACGGCTCATTACGCAAAATCGCCTAGAAACCAGCACGCACCAGCTCGACTCCCCCTACGTTTTCCCTTGGAACCAGCCCTTCAAACCAATCCAAAACACCAACCTAACACTCAATTTAACCCCTAAAATTTATCTACAACTCACCCTCATCATAACCCAAGTAAAACATCAACCTAACTCCCTTTAATTCCAACTTTCCACCAAATGATTACAAGCTGAAAACTCAAAGCTAAAACAGGGTATAACCAGAAACCAATGGCTAAAACTCACCTCAAATCCGAGATTAGACATCCTTCAATGGCTAAACCAAGTCTACAAACTCAGCCCCTTGATTTCCTAGCTTGATTCCACACTTTGAGCTCAAAAACTCCAAAGAAGAAATAAGGGAAAATGATGTACGGGAAAGGAAGTTCTTGCTATGTTTTTGTTCTGTTTTCTACAACCATCTAAAGCTTCACATATATCCAAACCAAATGACCTAAATGCCCCTAGGTCATTTAAGGCTTCTAAAACCATTTCAAGGGTAAAATTGGTACTTTCCACTTATCCTGTTAATCATAATTAACGCTTCCCAATTCCCGCTAATCTCAATATTCTCAAACACCAATAATTCACATCCTGTTACCCTTTAATGCCCGGTAACATTCTAATCATTAAAACACCCCGAGACTCACCCCGAGCCTCGAGCTTAAGCCTGTTATGACCAAACCGATATTTAACATACAATGATCGTCTCATGCCGAATGGCTCGAACAAACCCACATTATAATGTGGTCTCAAAATATATCACCAACATGCATCCAAGTAAACAATTTACCCTCAACGGGCCAAATTACCATCACACCCCTGTAATTAGAAGTATGGACTCACATGCATGCATTTCACATCATATTATAATATAATCAACATATACATGCATTTTATCAATTAATAACATAATTAAGCAAGTATGGCCCTCCCGGCCTACTATTCACGCCGTTAAACACATCGGAGAATTCGGTGCATTACACTAACCCTTTGCCTTAACCAATTTCAAACCACCCAGATTTCACCTCATCGTTATACCATTGCCACTCCATCGCTAACCCATCACTAATAATAGCGATGGTTCTTTGATATTGATGGGCGTCGTAATCCCATCACTAACTCATCGTTAACCCATCACTAACATCATTATCCTTCCATAACCCAATTCAACATCATTAACCATCGCTAACCCATTGCTAACCCATCGCTAACACAACCTAACCCACTTAAAATTCTAACCATCATTATCTCATCGTAATTCCATTGCTAACCCCTTGCCTTAACAAATTTCAAACCACCTAGATTTCACCCCATTGTTATACCATCGCCACTTCATTGCTAACCCATCGCTAACAATAGCGATGGTTCTTTGATATTGATGAGCGTCGTAATTCCATCGCTTACCCATCACTAAAGCATCGTTATCCTTCCCAAACCCAGATTTTCACCCATTCTTTGATCTCATCAAAACATTGTCTAATCTATTTTAATGGAATTCTATACAACAAAACACATTAAAATACTGTGCCCATTTCCTAAATTGCTTAATGCTATTTTTAAAGAAGTCAAAACTAAAAAAATAAAAGAAAAACAATCTACCTACCTATAATTTTTGGCAAGAAGACGACGAGAATGATGACGACCAAGAAGAAGAAAGGGGGGAAACTCTGGGGCAATGAGGTACTCAGATTTGGGAAAAAATATGACGATTTGGTACTTTACCGTCGAGGATTTTGAGAGAGAATAGAGAGAAAACGGGAATTAGAGAGAGAGAGGAAAATTTATATAGTAGGGTATTTTATTACCACACAATAGTAAAAGGCATACAAATATAAGGATTTTTTACTTTTTCATATAAAACAATTACCCCTATTAGAATGCATAAGGGCAAAGTTTTCCATTATGAATATCCCCTCCCTCATTAGCATTTTACATCGCTCCCTCCCTTCCATCTAAACTTTTAGGATCATGCATGGCCGAAATTAATGTATCCATATCCATTTTGGACAAAGATAATAGCACTTGTATTTTCACTTCATCCAACACAAAAGTGTACTTTCTTTAGAAAAAAATGAGTCTTAAAAATGAGAAGAACAAACAGTTTGAGCCATCTTTTTACTCTGAAACCTCTTCAGCAATTCTATTCCTTCTCTCAAAGCCATGCGTCCCTTGCTGATCAGATCAAGAACTGCTCGAGGTTCGTAGAGCTAGAACATGTCTATGCTTCCATGATGAAGACTGGAACAAGCCAAGATGCTTTCTTGACTAATCAATTTATAACTGCATGTTCCACCTTTTCTCGTATAGATTATGCTGTTTTAGCCTTTGACTATATGGAAACTCCTAATGTGTTCGTCTATAATGCTATGATCAAAAGCTTTGTACGTTGTGGATATCCTAATAGAGCTTTGCAGTGTTACGTTAATATGTTGGGAGCTAAGGTTTTTCCCACTAGCTATACATTTTCTTCACTGATTAGATCTTGCACTTTGTTATTTGTACTGGGGTTTGGGGAAGCTGTCTATGGCCATATTTGGAAAAATGGGTTTGACTCACATATGTTCGTTCAAACTGCCATGATTGATTTTTATTCAAATTTATGTAGAATCAAAGAAGCTAGAAGGGTGTTTGATGAAATGCTTGAAAGAGATTCTTATGCATGGACTACGATGATTTCAGCACACGCTAGGGCTGGTGATATGATTTCTGCAGGGAAACTGTTTGAAACAATACCCGAAGGCAATATGACCACTTGGAATATCATGATTGATGGATATGCTAGATCTGGGGACGTGTTGTCTGCAGAACTGTTGTTCAATCAGATGCCTTCAAGGGATATAATTTCATGGACAACCTTAATCACTTGCTATATGCAGAACAAGAAATATAGAGAAGCTCTCGGAGTGTTCAAAGAAATGATGAAACATGGTTTTAGACCCGATGGAGTGACCATGGCAACTATTATTTCCTCTTGTGCTCATCTTGGAGCTCTTGAATTGGGAAAGGAGATACATCTTTATGTCATGCAAAATGGGTTTGATCTTGATGTTTACTTAGGATCTGCACTGATTGATATGTATGCCAAGTGTGGGGCGTTAGATAAGTCTCTGCTGGTTTTCTTCAAATTGCATGATAAAAACCTGTTCTGTTGGAACTCAATAATTGAAGGACTTGCCAGTCATGGGTACGCAAAAGAAACTCTAACAATGTTTAGAAAGATGGAAGAGGAGAATATCAAACCAAATGGAGTTACCTTTATCAGTCTTCTAAACGCTTGCACTCATGCGGGGCTTGTTGACGAAGGCCATATGAGGTTTTTAAGCATGGAAAATTACTCTATCTCTCCAAAAGTTGAACACTATGGGTGCATGGTTGATCTACTTAGCAAAGCTGGACTGCTTGAAGAAGCACTAGATTTGATAAGAAGTATGAAATTAAAACCCAACAATGTTGTCTGGGGGGCCTTGTTAGGTGGATGTAAGCTTCACAGGAACATGACTATTGGCCAGGTTGCTGTCAATGAATTAATGGTATTGGAGCCAAACAATAGTGGTTATTATAACCTTTTAGTCAACATGTATGCTGAAGAGAATCGCTGGAAAGAGGTTTCAAAGATATGGACAACAATGAAAGGGCTTGGAGTGGAAAAGAGATGTCCTGGGTCCAGTTGGATTGAAATTAAAAGCAGAATTCACCAGTTTGCAGCATTTGATAATTCTCACTCAGCTTGTCCCGAAATCTACAAGCTGTTGGCTGAATTAGATGGACAACTTAAACTTTCTGGCCATGTTCCAGACCTCAGTTTTACCTAAAGAAAGACAAACTTAATGTTTAGAAATGACTCAAGCTGGAGAGAATGATGAAATGGGGTATAGCTAATATGACATCATCTGATAGGTTGTAGCTTTAAAAATAGCTGTAGTACAGAGAGAAGAGGAGAGAGTGCTACAGACAGATAGAGCAAGTGTAGAAGAACCATTCTGCACCTGAGCCTGAAAGGTATTTCTATTCGGTTGAGTTCTTCCTGGTTCTTTTAAACCCAATTGGAGTGGCCTGGCCTGTTGAATTGTTTTATTTAATTTGTAACTAAAAATGGTCAATACTTGCTATTTATTAAAAATTTGTTTTATAATTAAATTATATTATTACAAACAAAATTTAGGAGCCTTGATTCTCCTCTCTTTCTCTTTCCTTATTAAGTTAAAATTCCTCTTTGCTGCTTAAGATTTTAAAGTTTGTTGGTTTGGTCACATTGATGTGAACTTTTAACTCGTTTCTAATTTTATTGCAAATCAAAATTTCTCTTAAATACTTTCTAACATTAGTGTAACATATCTGCATCCTGAATTTTTTCATTTAGTGAGAAAAATCACAAGCATTGGTGAGATTGGCAGTGATATTCCATAGATATCAAATACTTTTCATCCCAAATGTCACCAATGATGAACAGTTCGGGCGTTCTATACTCTGTATTTGTCCAACCTTTTCCGATTTGTCTTATATTACTAAATCAATCATGCTTTGAATTTAGCTCAAGTGTTTGGGCGCATATGTGTTTGTGTGAGTGTAATCCAAAGTTTAAATCCTTGTGTTTTCTTATGTTGTGTTTCTCACTCCCATGTAAGGCTTTTGGATGTAGTCTCTTTCTGTAAATGGTCCTATTTAAATAATTTTGTACATGAGACAAATAAATAAAATAATTATATATGTTATGTAAATAAGCACATAATTAATATAATTACATTTATAATGTAATTTTACATCACTTGTGAATAAATTACATGGAACAGATTCTGAAGGGGACTACATTTTATTCCTATATATGCTTTATAATTTACTATATTTTTTCTGTTGCTCAAATTCTTTATAAATAGAAAGCTAGACATTCTTACAAAACTTGAACTTGATATTTGGGTAAATAAACAGTTTGTTTTTCAGACTTTTCCTGGACACACCTTGTGCTAATTTGGGAGAATTATGGCAAGGATTTTGACCACTTTTCATTACGAAAGACCTTGTAACTTATGCACCAGTGCCATATGTTGTTTTGTTCTATAACCATTACTATGCATGATAAGCAGACTAGTATCTACTATCTACATGGACAGAACCAAGAGTTATTTCCTGTGCTTATTAATGATGAGAAAAGTATCATAAATAATTTGCACATCCTACTTTAACATATAAGCATACATTTTATCTAATTATAAATCGAAATTACTTCCAAATTGATATTTGAAAGCTGACAAAGATTAATAGTTGGTATTTATGACTCATTATTTATTATATATATATATTAACTAACAGTAATCTTTGTGATAATTTGTAAGAAGTTGTCTTTTGTACATTGTGTTGAGTTATTTTAAATAACCAGCCAACAAACTAAAATAATTTTATTTGAGTTAATATTCTAAATTGAGATAATTAAGTGATCTAACTTAAGCCGCTAGGTTGGTCTAGTGGAAAAGGGGGTTAGGAAATGGGGGAGACCGAAGTTTCAACCTCGGATCTCTAGATATTGAGGCTCTTAGAGTCTCAATTAGGCACCAAGTGTGCCAATGATTAAAGAAAGTGGTCTAACTTAAGAGCTTAATTAAACATCTTATAGGGTATGCGCTTTGTAATGTGCAATACCCAAAAGTAAACACGATTAGGGTTGATGTGGTTTTATTTAGGTTACCATATAAAGAACAATATTAGGTTTGGTCTCCATGGCTAATCTTTCATCACTTCTCATCTTCTATTCTCATTTATTGAGTCAGATCCCATAGAGAGAGTAAGATTAGTTCGTAGAAGACTAGATAACCATAATTCGTTCTTTAATCTTACATCATGAATTCAAGTATCCTGTTTCATTTCTTATTCATGTAATCATGAAAATATGACATAAGTGTAAGATTCATTCATGTTTTAGGTTTAGTCCTAACAAGTGGTATCGAAGTCTTGCTTTATGTTAGATTATTAGGATAGGTCCTATTGATTCTTATTAGTGAAATCTATGTTTATATTACTCACACATGATTTAAGCTATTTTATAAATCCATTTTAGGGTTTTAATTTAAATTTTGTGTATATTTGGCCTATTTTTTTATTAATCAGGATTATGTGATTTTTGTTTAATTTGTGAAAGATTAAGAAATATACATGTATATTTCTAAGTTTCTCAAATATTAATTAATTTATTTTTGGTCACATCGTGAATGTGAGATATAATATATGAATTGATTTGGGCGAGGCAATCTATGTTTCGTGAATCCAAATCCTAATGGATAGGAAGAACAAGTCTTGACACTTTCTCCGACTAATTATATCGATAAGGTGCTTGAAAGATTCTTTATAGAGAATTCCAAGAAAGGTGAGTTACCGACCAGACATGAAATTACTCTCTCCAAGGAACAGTGTCCTAAGACACCTCAGGAGCAAGAGGATATGAGAAAGTATCCTTATGCTTCAGTAGTTGGGAGTCTAATGTATGCCATGTTGTGTACTAGACCCGGCATATGCTATGTAGTAGGGATTGTGAGTCGTTATCAATCAAATTCTGGTTTGGAACACTGAATTGCAGTAAAGCACATTCTCAAGCATCTTAGGAGAACAAGAGATTATATGCTTGTATATTCAGGGGGTGAGTTGAACCCTACTGGATACACTAATTCTGATTTCTAATCAAACAAAGACAATCATAAATCAATGTTTGGGTTAGTGTTCACTGTTGGTGGAGGAGCTGTGGTCTGAAGAAGTATCAAACAATCCAGCATAGCAGATTCAACCATGGAAGCCGAGTACATAGCGACTTGTGAAGTAGCAAAGGAGGCGGTTTGGTTGAGAAAGTTCTACACTCATATGGAAGTAGTTCCATGTAACGTCCCAAAATTACCTAATAAGGCTTAGGGCCTTGATTAGGGGGCGAGGATGACAATATATGACATTATATGTTTATTTGATATATTTGATTGTGATTATGTGAGTTATATGATAATATAACTAGTTATGCATGTTTAGAAGTATTAAATATGCAGGTGGGCCCGTTTCTTATTAGAAGGGTAACTTTCGTAATTTGGCCCGTTATGGGGATAATTTTATATATGTGATATATGTGAGAGATCACATTATTATGTGGGTTTATTTGGATAACTCGGCAAGAGACGATCCTAGGGGAGTAAGTTAGTGGGAAAGTCACAGCGGGATCCAATACCTGACTCGGAGCGAGTTAAGGGGTATTTTAGGTATTTAGCATTAACTCGGGTTATCGAGTAATGGGAATGAATAATTGAGGATATATTTAGAGTTAGTGAGTTTAGGATGGAACACTGGGGATTTTGATCATTTTGCCCTCGTGGACGTTTTTGGTACCCCAAGCCTCAGGATTAGCTTAAGTAAACTTAACCCTTAAGAAAACACAAAAACACTCAAAACACTCCCTCACCCAACCGACTCTCCCTCTCTCTCATTCTCTCTCAGCTTCTTAAGTAAGTTTTTGAAGAATTAAGAAGATTGTGGCTGGAAACCAAGGAATTGAAGGCTCTGGATTAGAATTTGGGATAGCTTGTAGCTAGGGGATCACTGTTCACTGCTGAGGTAATGTTTCATCTCTACTCTTAATTGAATTTTTGTTAGAGTTTATAGCTGTTCTTGCGGTGTTCTTGAGCCTTAAAGCTCAAGAGTTGAATTGGGAGTTTTGATGAGTTTTGCATCTAGGTTCTAGTTGGGTTTTGTTCGTGGGAGGATATTAAAACTATTATGATGATTGAATTATTGTTTTAGGGTGGAATTGAGATGATTTTGGTTGAATTTGGCTGATGAAAAATGGAGGAAATTTGGGTTCGCAGGGCCAAGTCGCGGCTCTGTTCTTGAGGGGGCTGTGACCCAACCGAACCCAAGGCCCTTGGGGGCTTCTGTCTGGGAGGCACGCCACAACCCTCAAGGGAAGATCGCAGCCCATGTTCCATTTCCAGGGGAGGAGGGCCTCTGAATTGAGGGGAGCATCGTGACCCCTAAGGGCATGTTGCAGCCCGCCTGGGCTATTTTGGCCATGGTGAGTTTTTAGAGACAGGAATCTTTTCCTTAGGGCTTGAGATCAATTCTACTACCCGGTTTAGTAGAATTCAAGGTCCCGGAGGTGAGGACTCGATCCAGAAGCCTTTAATTTCTTGTTATTGATGGAATCCAATATTATGGTTGTGATTAGGTTATCGCTAGGGGCTCAGAACCGAGATCGTGCTAGGGGGTCGTTCTTATTTTACGCTATACTCGGACCTGAGGTAAGAAAACTACACCCAATACGTGTTTATGTGAATAGGGCTTGGCTCGACTACTAATAATAGTTATGAATAGGGCTCGGGCCCCTGAGAATGATTATAATTAAGTTATCATTCCATTTATTGATTAAACATACTTGAATATTCTACACTTGCTTAAGCGTTTCATGACTGTTTGCATGGTTTGCGTGGCTAGGGCTTGGCCCCGCTAAATTAGCATGATTATTACTATGATTATGGTTACTTGATGATGTTATGTGATTAATATGAATGTGTGTTTATCTTGTTGAGGTATGCTTATCCATATCTGTTTCTGTATTGATATTCGAATACCTAGATCAGGGCTTGACTTATTAGTCAAGGATGACAATAGCGCGCTGGTCAAAAGGCTTAGGCCTAAACTAGCAACGTACTATTACGTACGCCGACCCAATGGTCGATGGAAAATAAAAGTGTTTGGCTAGCTCTGTGGCTAGTTAGCCAGAGCTAAGGGCGAGGGCCCCAGGTGACTCTATGGTCACATAGCTAGGGGATAGGGCCCTGGGGTTGACTCTAAGGTCATTTTTTCAGGGCAGCGGCCCCAGAATAGTCCAATGACTGTTTATTTATGATTGTATGTCGATATGAGTAGAGTATTACCCCTGTTTATGCACATGTATAAGTTTTCTTGCTAAGCCTTGGCTCACAGGTGCTTTGTGATGCAGGTAAGGGAAAAGGAAAGCTTGACAAGCCATGAGTTAGAGAGCTTCGGTGGTGGCGTGTACATATGCGGCTGCTCGTCCACCACGGCTCAGGATATCTCAGAGGAACTAGGGTAGTAGCCCTGATTTTGCCGCTTAGGTCGGCCGGTTGTAATTTGATGTTTATACACCTTTTTAAAAAGTTTAGTTGTAATATTTTGGGATCCCATGTATGTATGAAAATTTTTAAATAAAATTCAACAATTCCTTTGACCAAAATTTTTAACCCTAACCCTTGACATTATCCTTAGTTACATGTTTATAACCAAATGACTTGATTAGCAAGTCTGACACAATTTAAAGTACATAGTGTAACGGTCCTGGATTAGGAGGACGTTACAACTTGGCATTAGAGCTGCCAATGTTTAAGGGTTCCTTAAGACTAGTCGGGCATGTACACTTGACATTAAAGATAAGCTCGACTCAGGGTTCGGTAACTATTATGTGGTTACGCATTTAACTATTTAAATATGATATAAATGCCTTATTTGCGTGCCTGTTTAGGAAGCATGAGATAATCTGATAGGGCCAGGCCCTTGATTGTTACATGAATGATAAAGAACGTGCTTATAAGCATTGTTACTGCTTATGAATGCAAGGGAACCGCTTATTAGTGTTATTATTTGTATATAGGCCAGGAAATGCTTATTAGCACTGTTAACACTGGCAGGGATTTCAAGAACATGCTTATTAGCCATGTTATACTTGCCTAAATGTTTGGATATGTTTATGTGCATTTTTATTTGCTGATGGATATCAAGAAATGCTTATTAGCACCATGAATGAGTATATTATGTGTTGACATGCTTATTAGCATTGCATCTGTTTGTCTGTTTGATCTTGGAATGTTAGGCGACAAGAGGTATGGTTATTACTTACCTAACAATCAATTTGATCATTGCAGAGTGGATTGAATAACAATATGAATCCTCGAAGGTCAGAAAGGTTGGCTGGCCAAGAGTTATAGGCCAGGGAAGGGAATGACTAGGGCCAAGCCCCACCGCCAGCTCCAGAAAATTGGCAACAGGAGCTTGCTGGTATGCAAGCCAAATTAGAGAGGCAGGAAGATGAGATTCTCCTCTTAAGACAGCAACAGGTTCCAGCATGGAACCCACAACCCATAATATCAACAGTGATGCAGCCAGAGGTACTAACGGTAGTGCAGCCTAGGCAGGGGAAGATAGATGGGAACCGATGTATGAGAGGTTCAGGAAACAATACCCTCCAATTTTTTAGGGCAACTCAGATCCATTGAAGGCTGAGCAGTGGATGACCATGATAACCACCATCCCATATTTTATGAGGGTAGGTGGTAATGAGAGAGTGGCCTGCGCCACTTACATGTTTCGGGAGGATGCCTAAATATGGTGGGAGGTGGTATCCCAGACCAAAGCAGGAAATACCATGGAATGAAAAGAGTTCGAAACCTTGTTTAACGAGAAATACTACAACGACGCAGTTAAAGATGTGAAAGCTGAGGAGTTCAGCAAGTTACTTCAGGGTAACATGACAGTGACTAATTATGCGCTGAAGTTTGACAGACTGGCAAAGTTTGTCGGGGATCTGGTGCTCACTGATGGGACCATAAGAGAGAGGTTTCTTCAGGGGATACAACCTATGATAGACCGGGATGTTCGTATTACCATTGTGCCAGGATTGACTACCTATGCACAGGCTGTGGAGAAGGTGCTTACAACTGAGAGCGCATAGAACAAGATCTGGCATGATAATGCAGCCTAAAGGGATTCTAGGAGGCTGGGACCTCCATTTACAGGTTTTGGTAGGGGGGAGGCCCCAGTGACCAAAAGAGGAAGACTCGAGACATAGTTTCAGCTCCAGGGCCAGATAGGAGGCCACAGGGCATACAGATGGGCCGCCAGGGTGGCAACGTGACCTGGAGAGCATTCCCAGAGTGTACTCGATGCAGGAGGCACCATATTGGGGAGTTTCGGGTGAAGGCCAATTTTTTTTGCGACAGTGTGGGGGCATTTGAAGAATGACTACCCGAAAGCCAGAAAGGAAGAGCCCAAGAAAGTGGACAGTCTGACGCTAGCTTGGGTGTTCACCCTGACCCAAGCAGAGGCCGAGGCTAGTCCCTCAGTGGTTACAGGTCAGCTTTCTAGTGTTGGAACCTTCTATACTGTTTTGATTTATTCAGGTGCTACACACTCTTTTGTTGCTAGTAGAAATATAAATGGATTGTGTAGACCATGTGACTCCGATCTTGTGGGGTTTGCTACTATGCTGCCTACTGGGGAGTTAGAGGTTTCCAGGAGATGGGTTAATCACTACCAGTTACAGTGGATGACAGGGAATTATCAGTTGACTTGGTAGAATTGGTAATGAATGATTTTGATATAATTTTTGGTATGGATTGGTTAGAGAAGTATGGGGCAACGATAGATTGCAAGAAGAAGATGGTAACCTTTGAGCCTGAGGGTGAGGACCCATTTGTGTTCGTTGGCACTGTGCATGGACCCCATATACCTATGATATCTGTACTTAGAGCTAGAGACCTATTGCAGGGAGGATGCATATGATTCTTAGCTAACGTGGTGGATACCACTCAGGTCATGCCAGTGGGCCCAGAACAGACCTAATTAGTCTGTGAGTTTCTGGACATGTTTCCAGAGGATCTGCCAAGGTTACCTCCACACAGAGAGATTGAGTTTGTTATTGAATTGGCACTAGGGACAGAGACAGTATCTAGGGCACCTTATAGGATGGATCCAGTTGAGCTGAAGGAACTAAATGTTCAACTACAAGAGTTACTAGACATGGGTTTTTTTAGGCCCAGTTTCTCGCCATGGGGCGCACCAATTCTCTTTGGAAGAAAAGGACGGTTCTCTGAGGATGTGTATCGATTATAGAGAACTGAACAAGTTGACTATCAAGAACATATATCCACTACCAAGGATTGATGATTTGTTTGACCAGTTGCAAGGTAGAATGATATTAACTAAGATAGATCTTCGATCTGGTTATCACCAGCTGAGGATCAGAGAGGAGGATATACCGAAGAAAGCTTTTCGCACTAGGTACGAGCATTGTGAGTTTTTGGTGATATCATTTGGATTAACTAATGCCCCGACAACATTTATGGATCTGATGAACAGTGTGTTCAAAAATTACCTGGATCGATTTGTGATCGTCTTTATTGACGATGCATTGATATACTCTCAAATAGAGATAGAACACGAGCAACACCTCAGATTAGTACTACAGAGGTTGAGAGAACACAGGCTGTATACAAAATTCAAGAAATGCGAGTTCTGGTTGCCACAGGTGATTTTCTTAGGTCACATAGTCAGTTGGATGGAATTAAGGTGGATCCAGCAAAGATTGAGGTGGTCAGAGATTGGCCAAAATCGAAGAACGCTTTAGAGATCAAGAGTTTCTTGGGATTGGTAGGGTATTACAAATTCTTTGTGGAGGGGTTTTCCAAGATTGCGTCATCATTGACAGAGTTAACATGCAAGAATCAGAAGTTCATATGGTCAGACAAATGTGAAGACAACTTCCAGAAAGTCAAGAAGAGTTTGATCACCGCTCTGGTTTTGAGCCTTCCTACAGATCGGGACAAGTTTGTAGTTTATTGTGACACCTCAAGGAAGGGTCTGGGTTGTGTTATTATGGAGATAGGGAAGGTGATTGCCTACTCATCATGTCAGTTGAAAGAGTATGAGCAGAGATACCCAAACATGATTTAGAACTTGCAGCAGTGGTTTTTGCACTGAAGGTGTGGCAGCACTACTTGTATGGTGAGAAGTGTGACATATACACTGACCACAAGAATTTAAAATACTTCTTCACCCATAAGGACCTGAACATGAGATAAAGACGTTGGTTAGAGCTGGTTAAGGATTATGATTGTGAGATCCTTTGTCAACTTGGGAAGGCCAACGTGGTAGCAGATTCCTTAAACCAGAAGGTTCCGGGACAATTATATAGTGCCAGGCAGATATCAAGGGAGTTGACTGATGATATGGCTAGAGCAGGAATTGAGTTGGTAGTGGGTTAGTTAGCCAACATCACCCTACAGTCTACTCTTTTGGAGAAGATTAAGGAGAAGTAGTTAGATGATCCATAGTTGGGGCAGATTAGAGGGAACATCCTAGTTGGAGTAGCTAAGGACTATACAGTGTCAAGCATGGGCTTGTTGAGATACAAGGAGCGGATCTGCATTCCGATGGACACCAGGATCATATGGGAGATTCTGGATGAATCTCATACTACCCCTTATTTTCTACATCTGGGCACCACGAAGATTTACTAGAATCAGAAAGCTTTATACTGGTGGCCTGGGATGAAGAGGGACGTGACAGAGTATGTGGCAAGGTGCCTGACCTGTCAGCAGGTCAAGACTGAACATCAGAGACCAGCAAGGCTGTTACAGCCTCTGGATATCCCAGAGTGGAAATGGGAGGACATCACAATGGATTTCGTGGTAGGGTTGCCCAGGACAGTGGGCCTGCATGAGTCTATTTGGGTCATCATTGATCGATATATGAAATTAACTCATTTTCTTCTAGTGAGGATGAATTATACGGTTGACTAGTATGTAGACCTCTATATGAGAGAGATAGTTTGCCTTCATGGGACTTCGAGGTCTATTGTGTCTGATAGGGACCCTATCTTTACTTCCAAGTTTTGGGGAAGTTTACAGAGAGCGATGGGTACACAGCTGAAGTTCAGTACAAATTATCATCCTCAGACCGATGGTGTAATGCCCCAACTTCCCTAATGTGGCCTAGTGCTTGGATTAGGGGGCCAGGAATGCCATAATTGATTCAATATGCAATTATGTGATTATATGCATGAATATGTGAGTTACATTATTATATGATGATAATGGCATGCACGTGGGCCCACTTCTTATTAGTAGAGCATTTTCGAAATTTTGGCCATTGAAAGCATAGTTGTATATTTATGTGCATGTTTGTGATTTATGGGTGAGACCACATTATTATATGGATATGTTCGAGCTATTCAGCATGAGATGATCCTAGAATGAAAGTTAGCGGTTTGGTCATAACGGGGTTAATTTTCAGACTCGGAGTGAGCCTGGGGGTAAATTGGTAATTAGTACATCACCGGGAATGAACGGGTAATGGGATATGATTTAATAAATATTTGAGGATATTGGGAGTAATGGGAATTGGAGGACGTTAATTATGATTAATGGGGTAGGTGGGAAATGATAGTTTTGCCCTTGGTGGCTTTAAAGGATTTAGAAGGCCCTAGGGGCAATTTGGTCATTTTGACCATTAGATATGTTTAAAGTTAAGGAAGGTTGTGGAATTAGACTTAGGCAAAGCAGAGTCCATTCTTTTTATCTCTCTCTAAATCTCGAGCATCTCTCTCACGGATTGGGATTTGAGCAAACTAGGAGATTGAAGCTTAAGGTTCTTGAGATTTGAGACTGAGGATTCTATATTGCAGCAATTGAGGGGTTCAATTCTGGGTTTGAGGTAAGGATTTTTAGCTTAAACTTCAAGGTTTTACTCTGTTTTTGAGATAGTTCATAAGCTTGATATCTTGATTGTGTAATTGGATATGTGGTGATGTTTCAAGTGGTATTAAGCTTGGGTTTTGATGTTAGGGGTCTGTTTATTGATTACACATACTTGAATATTATATACCTGCTCAAGTGTTTCATGACTATTCGCATGGTTTGCGTGGCTAGGGCTTGGCCCCGCTAAATTAGCATGATTATTACTATGATTACGGTTACTTGATGATGTTATGTGATTAATATGAATGCGTGTTTTTCTTGTTGAGGTATGCCTATCCATATCTGTTTCTATATTGATATTTGAATACCTAAATCAATGCTTGACTTATTAGTCACGGACGACAATAGTGCGCTGTGCACTAGTCGAAAGGCTTAGGCCTAAACCAGCAACGTACTATTACGTAGGCCGACCCAATGGTCAATGGAAAACAAAAGTGTTTTGCTAGCTCTATGGCTAGTTACCCAGAGCTAAGGACGAGGGCTCCATGTGACTCTATGGTCACATAGCTAAGGGATAGGGCCCTGGGGTTGACTCTAAGGTCAACTGTTTAGGGTAGTGGCCCCAGAATGGTCCAATGACCATTTATTTATGATTGTATGTCGATATGAGTAGATTATTTGTAACGACCTAAAATCACTAATATGGCTTAAGGGCCTTGATTAGTGTGCCGGGAGGGCATAATTGGTTTATGTGTGAATTTATTGATTTAATGCATGATTACATGATAAGCATGCTTGTACGATTATATGATTATAGATGTGGTTAAATGTTATGTTTTTGAGAACCACATTATTATGTGGGTAAATCTGCAGCGGGCGACTTCAGGTGATCCTAGGGAGCTAGATAGCGGGAAAGTCACAACGGGGCCTAATGCTTAACTTTGGACAAGTTGTAACGCCCTACTACCTTAGAGCCGTTACTAAGTGAGTTTAAAACAGAAATTGTGCATTTAATTGACTCAAGTGGTTTCTAAAACCAAAAGTGTGAATAAACCAGAGTTTAAGGCTGTACTCTTTGAAAATGTTTAGTTTCATTAAAAACGTTAATTATAAAACATCTGGGATCCCAAAATAAGGTTTACAAAATATTTACAACTCAAAATAGATTTACACTTGATCAGCTATCAAAAGAATGGTTAAATACAGCCATATACAAAATGCCCCCAACCAAAGCAGTCGGGCAGGCCGAACATGTACGCGCCGCCCCCACGCTCTCCATACTCATGGCCGGTTGACTGACTCCTTGCTTTTACCTGCCACACGGAGCACCCGTGAGCCGAAGCCCAGCAAGAAAACCCAAATAACACATAACATATGCAAAGTAAATAGCTGGCAATAATTCACTGATACATAGGAAAACCACCATAATAAACAAGTACGGCCACGCCGCTCCCAAGGCCTTACCAAAGCCTGGAGTTTCGGTTCTCACCGCGAGGATAACTCATGTATCCCTTGGGTCCCACCCTGAATATAAGCATCCCATGTGCTGTGTTACTTTCGGCCCACGGCCGCCCCGGCCTATGCCGTACCCGGCCTCTGCCGCTCGTTTCATCATAATAACACATATAGTACATTCAAAATAAACATTCACACACATCATGGTTCATTTAAGTTTAAGCATTTGCACGTAATACAATCCGGGGCCACGCCCTACAATCACACAGTGGGGCCATGCCCTAAACTCGGGTGTTACAGTTTTCTTACCTGTATCCCGTGCTTTCCAAAGTACCACGGTCACGAGCACGGTCCACAAGCACGAGGCTCTCCCAAAATCCTAGTCACAACACACAAAAGACACTTTTAACAACCTTAAATGAGCTTCCAAGCCAAGTTCTAGTACTCGGAACGTTGAAATTCACCAAACATGGTAAAAGGCTCAACCCCGAGCACCCTAGGTTAAATTCCCAAGCCTAAAATCCTAAAATCCTAAAATCCCTTAAGCGCCGCGGCATAGGCCACCCATGCCGCGGCATGGCCCCCAAACAGAACCCTCAAAGGCCCAAAAACAGGTAAGGGCCGCGGCATTGCTTGGGCCATGCCGCGGCCCGCCCTTCTCCATCAGCATACCACTTCTTCGAAGGGCCGCGGCTCACAAAGAACCATGCCGCGGCTCGACCCTTCGAACCCAGAAAAACCCACCATTTTACTCTCTAATCCTCACCTTAAACCATCCCAAACACATATCTCAACCACAAAACTCAATTCCAAACTTTACATGAACAATCTAACACCCTATAAACACTAGAATCAATTCAAAACATCAACACACCCAAGATCCACTCCTATGATTTCAAATTTCAGCAACTAACCCCAAAACCCCACAATGTTTAGCTTAGGCATTTAAATTCCTTAAATCAAAACAAAAATCCATACTTAGATATGTATAAAACCTTTACCTCAAATGAAGAATCCACACAAGTCTTTGATCCCCTCCTAGACTCCCACTTCTCCTTCTCTTCTTCTTCTTCTTCTTGCTTGCCCTAGCCTTTCTCTCCTCTTCTTTTCCTTCTCTTCTAATTTTATCAAGACACTCAAATGCCCAATACTCCAAACCGTGCCCCTCTATATCCCAGCTGCCTTTTGTCTATTACCCTTGCCAAAAGACCATTTTACCCCTTCTTAATAATCCTTCCTAACTAAACCTTCAAGGGCACTTAAGTCTTTACACTTCTATTTCAATTCTATCACTTTCCATCTTAAAACTTGTTACCTACCACAGTTACAAATGGTTACCCAAGTTACCCAATAACCAATAACCAACCACTCATTCTCAACTCAACTTATAAGATTCCCAAAGTACCCCTAGGCTTTACCTGAGCCGGGTACAACATCCCGTTGTGACTTTTAGACTAAATGGCTCACTAGGAC
Organism: Humulus lupulus; assembly: GCF_963169125.1. NCBI lineage: Eukaryota > Viridiplantae > Streptophyta > Magnoliopsida > Rosales > Cannabaceae > Humulus > Humulus lupulus. Next base: position 45,711,045 of record NC_084801.1, on the reverse strand, counting down.
CGTCTCGACGCGTGCATCCTGATAAAAACATCACACTCACATGGCACCATTCACATAGTACAATTATCACAGATATGCCCAAACATGGCCAGATTACAATCATGCTCATTCTAAGACAATCATGTCTACATGCATACTAATTCACATAGTCGTGCATCTCAATTAATTAACTAATCACATAACGTGCAATAAATCGTAATCATGCATTAAGCTCATTAAAGTCACACACAATATCCCATCATGCCCTCCAGGCACACTTCCCCAGGCCCTTAAGCCTAAACACTGAATTTGGGTCGTTACACAAGTCAAGGGGTATTTCAGGTATCGGGTGGTTATTTAGATTACCGGGTTATGAAAATAAATAATTGGAGATATATTTGAGGTTAGGAAGTCTAGGTGGGAATATTGGGAATTTTACTATTTTGCCCTCGGGGACGTTTCCGGTACCCCGAGCTTTGGGATTAGCTTAATTGCCTAAGGATAGACTTAAGGAGCTGTAGAAAACAGTAGAACATAATAAACCGACTCTTTCCTCTTTCTCCCTTTATCTCTCAAAGGAAACTCTTGGAATCTAAAGGAACTCAGCTGAAAGCTTTGTGATTTAGGCTTGGGTCTTGAGGGATTAGCTCAATTATAGCAAAGGAATTCAACCAGGACTAAGGTAAGGATTGATTCCCACTTTCTGTTGTTGAAAATTCTGTGATTTTGAGTGTGTTCTAAGTGGTTTTTGGGTTTTAGATTTGAAGATTAAATTGAGGCTAGAACCTTGGAAGTTAGCCAGAAAGCTCTTGGAGGATTGGTTCTGCAGTTGAGGTAACCTCGAATATAAGGTTTAATGGCTGAGTTATAGTGTTTCCATGGTTGGTTTTTGTGTTCTTGAGTTAGAAAGTTTCAGTGATTGAAATAGGTTTTTGATGGGTTTTTAGTCTAGGTTTCAGCTGGGTTATGTTGCTGGAATCTTGTGGGAAGTTTTTGGATAATTGAGTTGTGGAATTGGAGTAGTTTTGAGTGAGTTTACATGAGGTTTGAGAGTAAAAAAATGGAGGTTTTTCTGGGTTCGAAGGGGTCGGGCCGCGGCATAGTTCTTGGTGAGCCGCGACCCTTCGAAGCTGATGGGTGTTGAGGAAGGAGGGCGGGCCGCGACCCTTACCTATTTTTGGGCATTGGGAGGCCTCTGGTTGGGGCCATGCCGCAGCATGGGTGGCTAATGCCATGACCCTTAAGAGATTTTGGGATTATGAGATTCTAGGCTTGGGAATTTAACCTAGGGTGCTCGGGATTGAATCTTTTACCATGTTTGGTGAAATTCAATGTTCCAGAGACTAAAACTTTGTCTAGAAGCTCATTTAAGATTGTTGATGGTATCCTTTATCTTGGTTGTGACTAGGTGCTAAGCTACGGCTCGGGGATCGAATCGCGCTCAAGGAGCATCGCTCGTAGCTAGTACACTTGGAAGTCAAAGGTAAGAAAACTGCACCCGGTTATGTATTTGTAATGGGACTAAGGGTTCCCTAATATGTATGCTTTGAAAATGATGGTATTATGCCATGTAAATAGTAAACCAACGGCCTAAGAGTGCCAAAGGTTACACTTGCGCACAGGGCGCGGCTCGGCCACTGGTAGCCGAGGACAGTTTATTATGCACTGAGCTCGGTTTAAGCGAGCCGGAGTCAGTGGGGTAAACAGAGGGTGCGGCCTAAGTTTTTGTCCCTAGTTATTATGTGATTTGATTGTTATTAATGATTGGGAGCATCTTTGATTCTGATTACATGCTATGTGGTTAATGTGGAATGTTAAGTGTTTGATCATGCTTAAAGAATTATACTCTTGTTATGATTGTTGAGATGTGTATTATGTTTTCTTGCTGGGCCTTGGCTCACGGGTGCTACGTGGTGCAGGTAAAGGCAAGGGCAAGCTTGATCAGCCCTGACTTGGAGAGCTCTATGAGTAGAATGTACATGACCAGCTGCTCAGCCGCCACGGTTGGGAGGATAACAGGAACAGAAGAGCTATAAGTGTCTGTTTTGCCTTAGAGTGGCTGATGGTAGTCTGTAATTTGGAAATTTTGTAAACCAACTTTTAAACACTGTTCCTTTTTGGGATCCCATATGTAAATCTGTTTAAAAATATATGAAATGTATCTTTTGAGACCAAAACCATTTTAACCCTAGCACATTTATGGTTTAGTGGCACATTTTGATTAAATGACTTGATTAGCAAGTCTTGCACCTTTACAAGTACACAGTGGAGCGGTCCTGGCTATCCAGGGCGTTACATTATTACCCCTGTTTATGCACATGTTTAAGTTTTCTTGCTGAGCCTTGGCTCATGGGTGCTTTGTGGTGTAGGTAAGGGAAAAGGAAAGCTTGACTAGCCATGAGTTGGAGAGCTTCGGTGGCGGTGTATACATTTGTGGTTGCTCATCAACCACGACCGATGATATCTCAGAGGAACTAGGGTTGTAGCCCTGATTTTGCTGCTTAGGTCGGCCGACTGTAATTTTGATGTTTATACACCTTTTTAAAAAGTTTGGTTGTAATATTTTGGGATCCCATGTATGTATGAAACTTTTTAAATAAAAGCCGTCAATTCCTTTGACAAATTTTTTTAACCCTAACCCTTGACATTAACCTTAGTTACACATTTATAACTAAATGACTTGATTAGAAAGTCTGACACAATTTAAAGTACATAGTGTAACAGTCCTGGATTAGGAGGACGTTACATTTTAGATATGGATAAACCATTAATCCTATACTATGACAACAGTGGAGCAGTAGTTAACTCTAAGGAACCAAGAAGCCACAATAGAGGAAAGCATGTAGAAGGAAGTACCATCTGGTTAGAGAGATTGTGCACCGAGGTGATGTGACTGTTATGAAGATAGCGTTGGAATAGAATCTGGCTGATCCGTTTACCAAGACAATTCATGCAAAGTTGTTGATGGGTCATGTATGCAACATGGGATTAAGGGAGATGTCTCACTTTCTTTGAGGGCAAGTGGGAGAATGTTAAGATTAATGCCCTAAAAGCATGTTAAGACATTTTATTGAATTAAATAAAAAGAACAATTTTATTATATATTAGAATATTATAATTACTATTTGAATTAATTATATGATAATATCAAGAAAATTTCTTATTCATTCATGAGAATATGATCTTGTATTAGTACGATAGAATTAAGAACATATATAATGAATAAAATAGTCAGTAACATATTAAAGTAATGAATCTTTAATGAATGGCTACTAGTGCAGTTTACTAAGCATACGAGATGCAAGTTATCTAGATTCAGATTACTGATGTGGAAAGACATCTTAGTAAATGTGTTGCATATAATAGATAATATATACGACATGACCGATAAGAATTAATTATCTTTATAAACTTGTCGTTTGACATAAAGATTTGATTCTTAACATAATAGAAGATCATTTGTAGATTCGTCTAAATCCTGAGTATTCATGAACTCCTGTTTGTGATTGTATCTTTTTATTCACTCGTTAAGGTTTCTTAGTAGAATGAGGCTAATGAGTTTTGTTTTGGAGATTCAATATCATGAATTGTCAGGAACATGAATTATAATAATGGAATCCATACTTTCCTAACTGATCGAATATTGGTTCCCTTAAGAGTTAATTATAGAAATGAATAGTTGTTGAGCTCAAATCTATAATTTGATTATATATTAATTATTCTCTAGTGATTTAATGGTACTTAAGGAACAAGAGGTAATTAGAAAAGTAAAACAGTAATCTTGACTAGCTCTAATTAACGAACCAATAAATGGAGGACATAACTACATTTATTGATTATATCAATGGACTACAAGAGAAAACTCTGTAAATATAATTCTATAAATACTGAGAGTGCAATTCCATATTTACAGTGGAGTAATTTAATAAATAAGGTTATTGGATTAAATAGTTTGATTAATAATCTATTTTAATGGAGTTTTGTATTATAGGTCCATGGTCCTCAGATCACCTCTGTCCTACACTGTCAAGGGTAAGGATGTCAAAAGAAAGATTAGTAGAGAGAATGACTTAATTGCAAAGGAATTAATTTTTCCAGGGAAATGAAATAATTATGTGATAGTTATATGCAATTGATTAATTATGAATTAATTAATTATTTAACTATATAGTTTTTATTTTGAAAAAATATAGGTTAAAATAAATACTAATCTTGCTAGGATTAATATATAAAGCGAAATTAATAATGATCTTATTTAGAATAAGATATTTATTTATTTAAAACTAATATTTTAAGATAAAGTTAATTTTGAATTAACTGATATTTATTTTGGGATAAATATATTGTCTTAAATATTAATAAAATAAACAAATGAAAAAATTAGGGAAAATCTTATTGTGGCTCACACCACTCACCTGTATTGCAAGTGAGTGACGCCACACAAGGTTATTTCCTTTCCCTGAGATTTGAATTTTGAATTTCAAATAGGATGTTTTATTTAATTATTTATATTTAAATATTCTTTTTTTAAATATGATTTAAATTAAATAATTAAATAAGGTTATAACTAATTAGTTTTATTTTGATAAAATAAAGATTAATTAAATAAGTTAATTATCTTTATAAACCTAAAAAGAAAGTTATTGTTTAACATAGACTTTCTTTAAAAAACAGAAGCAATAGTATTTCTAAACCTGAAAACTATTCAATTCATCTTCTCTCTATCAAACCTCTCTAGATCTCATGTGCTGAGTACATCTGGAGAGTCATAAATAAACCTTTTGAATCCTACGTGCCCACACACGTCCTTGTGTGTTTGATGATTGGTCTTGAAGATCAAGGTTTGAGTCTTCCGAACTTGGATAGAAAGATCATTGATTTTATACAAAAAGATTTGAGGACACTTGATTAGCTACAAGAGGTAATCTCTAATATGATTGTATATGATTTAATATATATATATGTATGATCTTGGCTGGTATTAATAACTATTAAAAAAGGGCACATTCCCCGTTGCGTATCTTTGATTTGCTCTTTTAATACCGCTAGTACCACTATGACACGCTCTAGTTTCACACACCCGGATAAGTCATGACTAAAAAATAAATTATATGACGATGTTGGATGGACGTTTTCAGGAAATTATGGATAATTTAGTGTGCAGAAAATAGAGTTCCTGATATTTCGAACCATCACATGAGCAAAAAAAAAAAAATAATAAAAAATCAACTTTGTTTTCAGCAAAATAAATTATCTAGAATTTCCTGAAAACGCATAGAGGGTTGTCATAATTACAACGAACACCGTCATGTAAAAAATTTGGGTCATGAATTATTTTGGCAAGTTGGTCCCAAACTTTTTGTTGCACATTAGCCCCTAAACTAACACAAAAATGGTGACTTAACGGTGGGGGACTAACGGTGCCAAGAAAATCAAAGTTTGAGGACCAATTTGCCAAAACGTGTATAGTTTAAGGACCTGCGATACAAATAAGTCATTAATTTATTGTCATATAAATTTTAAATAAATAAATAATGCCATATATTATAAAAGAAGATGCTTAATATAATGTATGACATGAACACATTTATATAAATATATAAAATAAAATATTGTCGATAGTTTTTTTTTTTAAGTTTTTTTTATATATATCCCATCCAAATTAGATTGTTAAAATCTAAAATATTATAATATAACTGATAATAATACTTCTTCAAAAGTATATTCAAAAGTTATATTTTGTCTATTAACATGTGTTAATCACTTAATTCAGTTAGTAAAAATCAAAATTTTTCTAAATAATCTAATTTCTATTAGAAGTTTATTTTTTATTGGATGAGATCAATGCTTATCTATATATATTGAATTTAAATTAACTTATACAAATTGAAAGAAAAATAGAATTATGTATTAAATATTATAATAATAATATGTTATAATATTTGAATTTATAGTAATATAATTATTAAGCATCTAATCTATCATATTTTTTAATTAATTTTAAAAGTGTATTCCGTTACAGTTGACTAAAAAAAATCGTTAAACCAATAATACTCACATACACACTTTTTATATATAAAGATGTATTTATACGATTCCAATTACAGTGGCGAATCTTTATAGATATTTAGTTTTAATATATATATATATGCTCTTAGGATCATTGTAATAGAGACGATCTAGGGAGATTGTGACTTACAGTGTGTCTTGCACGATTTGGGTAGGGACATGAAACGTCTTAAAGAGAGCAAAAATATCCACAACTCAACCTAATAAATTCATTCGGTGATTTTATTCTTTTTATTTATGCTTGTTGACTTGATTTTTCATCAACTAATATAATAATAAGAGGGAGATTTTTAGTGCATAAATCTCAAAGAGAATATTGGGTGTGGAATAGTGTGAAAATATTGGGTGTGGAACAGTGTGAAATAAAGATTGAAAAAAATGCGGGTAATAAATGCAAGCCTTGCTGGGGAATTGAAGCTCAGATGGAGCTTGGAGATTCTAAGCTTAAGGGAGCAACTAGGAACGATTTGAACAAAGTTAATTTGAGGTTCTAGGTTCTGAGTTTTAAAAGTTCCTTCTGAATTCTTAGTTTCTATGAGGCTTTTTGTTAAGTTTTTAAGTGTTTATGCTGCTCTCATTGAGGTGCAGGGGTTTAATTTTTTACTTTAGTTCATGTTTGGGGTGAATTTTGGTGATTTGGACTTGGGGAAACATGTTTGAAATTCTGGGTTCGCGCGGTCACGCCGCGACACTGTTCCTGGAAAGTTGCGACATGCGTGAACTTATAGGTTTAGGGGGGTGGGTTCATTGAACCGCCTTAGCGACACGACACTGGGTGGGTTGCGCCGCAATGCATGTCTAGGAAACGTGGGGATTTTGCTCTCTCTTGTTGAGGGTCGCGGCGCTTGTGGGGGGTGCCGCAACTCAAATTGAGAATTTTGGCCAAATAGGGTTTCTAAGCTCGGGAATTCAAACCTAAAGGCACAAGAAGGATTCTACTACCTGGTTTAGTAGAATTCGAGGTTCCAGAGGCTAGTAAGTAATTTTGAAGCTTTTAATTAGTTTAGATCTTGATGATTACTGTTATTGCGTTGTGACTAAGTTAAACCGCTAGGGTTCGAGAGTAGGGATCGTGCTCGGGATCGCCATACATCATCTGCTCGAGACTCGAGGTAAGAAAACTGCACCTCGGTTGTAATCGGGGCTCAGACACCTGTTAATGGATATGATTGTGGTTATAAATGTGATTATTCGATTAGGCATGCTTGTATATGCTGCATCTGATTGTGTGTTATGCAATCTATGTGTTTGATTATATATAATCTGAAAGCTCGACCTAAGGGTGTCGGGGACGGAAATAAGCGTGCAGAACCCAGGCAATTTGGCTAGGGAAATCTCGGGGTACAATATGCACTTGTCTAGCCCGAACACCACCTAAATAAGCAGTAGTGTCGTCTGCACATGTCTAAATCATTGATTGCTAAACTAGATTATGTGTTTGTTTGAGCATATTTTTACTGTTAAGTTTGTTGTTTATATTTTGTTGCTTATTTGAATATGTTGATATAAGTTTTCTTGCTGAGCCTTGGCACATAGGTGCTATGTGGTGCGGGTAAGGGAAAGCGGAAACTGGACCAGCCATGAATTTGGGAGTTTTAGGGGCAGCGTGTACATTTGCTGCTCGACCGCCACAACTGAGGAATTTACAGAGACTAGAGCCAAAATTTAATTTTTCCATTTAGGTCGGCTTATGTTGTAATTTCTTTTGAAGTTATAAATGCCTTATAAACACTTATTTTGGGACCCCATGTACAGACTCAAACGTTTTAATGAAAAAAACTATTCTTATGATCAAAATTTTTAAACCTTAATTCGTTAATTATCCTTAGTTACACGTTTATATCAAAATGACTTGATTAACAAGTCCAACACTATTTAAAATACATAGTGTGATTGTAACGCCCTACTGCCTTAGAGCCGTTACTAAGTGAGTTTAAAACGGCAATTAACTCGCTAATTGAGGATTTAGGTCAAAAGTGTAGCTAATTTGTAATAAAAGTCATACAATTTGAAAATATATTCATCCATTGAAAGTTATAAAGAGATATACATTTGGGATCCCAAAATACTGTTTAGAAATATTTACAACCCGAAATTATAATTAAAGTCGGCTAAACGACAAAATTAGGTTTAATACAAACATCTCCCAAAAATACCCCTGGCCGTGGCAGCCATGCAGACAAAACATGTACGCATTGCTTCACGCTCTCCGTACTCACGGTTGGTCGACTTTCCCCTTCACCTTACCTGCACCATAGAGCACCCATGAGCCGAAGCCCAGCAAGAAAACTCCACACAAGAAAATAACATATGCATAATAATCAACCAGCACATAAACAAACTGCCAACAAGCTAAACACATACGACCATGCTGTCCCAGGCGCTTTACCAGGACTTTGGTTCGCAGTCTACACAGTGAGGATATCCCAGGTAACCTATAGGGTCTCACCCTGGAAACTCGCACTCCGTGTGCATAATGCTGCTCCCAGCCCCTTGCCATACTCAACCGTGTCGTTCTCGGCCCTCGCCGTTCTCGGCCTTCACCGTTCCCGACTCTTGCCGTTCATTCACATATATGCACACATAGCATAATTGAACAAATACTTAAACACGTATAAACATAATCAATGGGGGCTACACCCTACAACATAGTCATATAAGGCTGCGCCCTACAACACAAACTATAGGGCCTTGCCCTACTCTACGGGCACAACAGTTTTCTTACTTGTGTCATGAGCTTTCTAAGCAGCGATGTCCAGAGCTCAGTCTCCTAGTCCGAGCCTCGCTGAAATCCTAGTCACAACGTATCAACAACATCCATCCATTAAGTTCTAATCCATTAAATAACTTTGGGTTATAATTCTAGTCTCCGGGACCTTGAATTTCATCAATCCGGGTGATAAAATCCATCCCGAGCCTTAAACCTCCTTGGGGTCCAAAAACTCACTAAGCGCCGCGACCCGCTTCAACCAGAAACCCCAACCCTCAAAATCAGTCTATGCGCGCCACGGCCCAGCCTATAGGGCGCCGCAGCCCCGCCCCCTCTTTCTGGCCTCCCAAATGTTCAAAAGGGTTGCGGCTCAGCAAGAACAATGTCGCGGCCCGACCCCTCGAACCCAGAAAAATCCTCCTTTTCACAACTAAAACCAAGCCAATTTACCCCAAAATCAATCCGACAACTCAATTCAATCATCACAAAAGTTCTACTATGATTCCAACAGCAAAACCTAACCAGAAGTTAGCTTAAAACTTCATCAAATCCCAAACTCAATCTTCAACCTCAAAGACTTAATATAAATAAAACCCAGTCAATAAATTACAGAATTTAATGGTTAGAATCAAAATTTAGAGCTTACCTTAGCCTCTGCTTGAATCCACAAGTTGATGCTGAGCTAATCCCCAAGTTTAAAGCTCCAATTCCTAGCTTAATCTTCTATGGTTTCCTTGGTGAAGTTTAGAGAAAGCAAGATGGAGAGAGAAGAGGATAGGGTTGGTTTAGAAAATTCTGAGTGTTTCTTATGTTTTGTTTTACTTAGACTAAGTCATTAATTACCTCCAAGGCTCGGGGTGCCAAAAATGTCCCCGAGGGCAAAATGGTAGATTTCCTCGATATTCCCTCCTAAACGTTCTAACTTCAAATATTTCTCCACATATTTATTTTCATAACCTGATAACCCAAGAACATGTCTAATGCTCGGAATACCCCTTGACTCGCCCCAAGTCGGGTATTCGACCTTGTTGTGACTTTCTATCTAAACCTCTCCCTAGGACTGTTTCTGATCGTGCAACACGAATATATCACAATATTCTCAATTATTACATTTATTGCATTTATGCCCTCAACGGGCTAAAATTACAAACATGCCCCTAGTAACCAAGCGGGGCGCACATGCATACTTAATTCACCTAAACATACATTTCTAATCACATATTCATCAAATTCACATATTATAATAATAAATCACTTATTGCCTCCAAGCACGCTAATCAAGGCTCAAAGCCTTATTAGCAAATTTGGGACGCTACAGTGATGGTCTTGGATATCCAGGGCATTACAATTTGGTATCAGAGTCGTCAAGGTTAAAGGGCTCCTGAAGACTGGCTGGGCATGTACACTCACTGCTAAAAATAACTTGACTCAGGGTTTGGTAACTATATATGTGGTTATGTGTTTAACTACTCAAATGAAATATAAGTGCCTTATCTTCCTGTTAATTGGGGAGCATGAGATATACTGATAGGGCTTGGCCCTTTACTACTATGTGTACATGATAAGACATGTTGATTAACATCGCTACTGTATGTTAGTATTATTAGAATGCCTGTTAGCAGTGTTGTTGCATGTATTTGCTTGATTTTTGATGTTGGATCGTGGGGTGACTTCTAAAAACTTGTGATCATTGCCTGATCAGCCGAGTCATTGATTACAGATATACTTGAAGAGTTATGCCTCCAAGGTAATCAGTTCGACTAGTCGGGGCTGAGATCATGGATAGAGATGAATACCAGAGTAAGGAACCTCCTCCGGTCCTTGAGAACTGGAAGCACATGCTTACTGATATGCAAGCAAGACTTCAAAGTCAAGAGGGTGAGATTCGTTTACTGAGATAGCAGATTCTGCCAGGGAACGTTGTACCAGACATGCCACCTGTCGTGGTACTACCCGTACAAAAATTTGAGATTGAGAACATGTAGGAGCCGCCAGAGGAGAGATTCAGGGGCGCCATAGGGGGTGTGGTCCTTTTACCCACCCTCTTTTTGTTGAGCTCCTCTCGTAAATCTGAGGGTGCTCTCTTTGAGGTGACCTCGTTGTAACGCCCCAACTCCAGGGACCGCTACAGTGCACATTGCAAACAGTGCTAAACTCGCTAATCGAGTCATTTGGCCATAAACGTGTGACTAAGTACGATTAACGGTTTAGGGGTTAAAAACTTTGGTTAAGATAAAACGTTTCACTAGAACGTTTACTGTATACATTGGGATCCCAAAAATATAACTTCAGAGTTTATTACAAAAGACTATTTACATCAAGCCGATCTAGGCGACAAAAACAGGGTTCAGCCCTAGTTCCACTTTCAAACCTCGCCCAAGTATTGGTCGAGCAGCTGCATATGTACATGTCATCACCTAAGCTCTCCAACTCAAGGATGGTCCAGCTTCCTTTTGCCTTTACCTGCACCACAAAGCACCCGTGAGCCGAAGCCCAGCAAGAAAACTCATATGCTCATAAACAGTCATATCATGATATCGAATCATATCTGGCATGCCTAGCTATCATAGCTCTATTCAGCATGCAAATGAGTTCAAATAGATGCTGGGGTATCCAGGATAAGAAATCCTGGCCTTCTGATTGGAGGACTATCAAGTCAATCCTAATCAGATGAGTGACTGCCAAACAAGTCACTAACCAAATGGAAGAGTGGCTGCTAGGTTAGCCACTAGCCTTCAAGCGCTTATGATATTCATCAAATGAGTGTCGCAACACTTGAGGTTCTGATAAACCACGCGGAGTGACCGACAAGCGAGTCACTAATTCAAATGGAAGGGTGACTGTTGGGTAAGCCTCTAGCCTTCAATAGGCTCTGGTAACCATACTGAATGACTGACAAGCACGTCACTAATTCAAATGGAAGGGTGGCAGTTGGGTAAGCCTCTAACCTTCAATAGGTTCTGGTAAACCATATTGAGTGACTGACAAGCATGTCACTAATTCAAATGGGAGAGTGGCTGCTAAGTAAGCCACTAGCCTCCAAGCGCTTATTTCATTCATCGACCCTCAGGGTCGGTCTGGCATTAATGCTCTTTGAGTCATTCAATGCTGATAGTCAAATAGACCTCATCTTTGATGGCTTGCGTGATACACGCTAAGACCATTCTGACTAATGAGTCAGTACAACGTGACTAGTGCCCAGTACCACTACCGAACCTGACTAATGAGTCACAGCTTCATAGTTGATACTAACACCTTTGCCAATTCTGACTAATTAGTCAGTACCATGCACAAGTAAGCAATGCTATCAATGTGTAACATATGCCAATTATCCAAGGACAGGGCATTCAGCATGCTTACTAAACAGTTGCTAGCAAAATTATGATCATGCACAAACTCAGAGACTCAAGCTCTGACCAATCTCATATTCATCATTCATGGCATGCCCTAATCACATGTTTCTTGTGCATCACATGCATCACACTTAATCATCCAGCATGCCTTGACAATAATCATATGCAAATGGGCAAGATTGCCAAACATTCATTATGCTAACAATGTTTACATTTAAACATTCAACATGCATCAATCATAACCATGCATGTCACACATGGGGTGCAGTTTTCTTACCTTTGGTCCAAGCACAGGTTACCAACAAATGAGCCACAACCACGATCCTGATCCAAGCCTCTAGTGTTAACCTAGTCACATCCACAAATGGTGATCCAATGAGTTCAAGTTCTAAAACCAACCCTTGAACTAACACTTATCCTCCAAGACATCAATCCTCACTAATCCAGGTAGTAGGAATGATCCCGAGGCCCAAAACCATGTTTCCGGGGTCAAAACGAGCAAACGGGGTGAAAACAGGGCAAGGGTTGCGGCCCTAGTACCTTGGGCCGCGGCCCCCAGGGTTCTCTGAGGCAAGGGCCGCGGCGCCCAGCAAGGCCAAATTCTAACACCTGCTTCTTCGAGCAAGGGCCGCGGCGCCCAAGAACAGGGCCGCGGCCCAACTTCGGGGCAGCCATTTTTCCTTCGTTTTAACCTTTTAAAACCTCCCAAAAACATGTATAAACATTCCCAAATCATTAAATCAAAGTTCCCAAACTCCCCAATGGTCCAAAACCAGCAAAACCCAAGGTTCAAACAAACTAGAAACCCAACGATTCACAAAGTCCAATTCAAGCTTAAAGACTTTTAAAAACTTAAAACTTAAAGTTGAATTACCTCCGATTGAGTTGTTTCCAACTAAATCCTTCGGCTAATAAGCTTCTAATTCTCCTTAGGATTGCTATGCCTCGATCCTCGCTTGATTCCGAGTCCTAGAACTCAAGTTACCTTCGAAAATGCGATCGGAAACGAAAAGGGAACTTTAGGGAGAGAGAACGTACAGAACGTTCTTTTTATTTTCTTAAAAGGTTACTTCAAGCTTAAGTAGCTTCCAATAAAACCTAATGCTCGGGGTCCCGAAAACACCCCCGGGGACATTATAGTCAAAACTTCCAGAATTTCCCCCTGGCCTTACTAACTCCAAATTTATCACCAAATGTTAATTCCCATTACCCAATAACCCGGTAATGCCATAAATACCCCTTGACTTACTCCAAGTCAAGCTTAAATCCCGTTGTGACTTTCCCACTAGCTTACCTCCTAGGATCGTCTTGTGCTGGGTAACCCTGGCATAACCAGATAATAACAAAGCACCACGCCAGGTTAGAGGAGTCAAGTTGGCGGCCTTTGACAGTTGGTATCAGAGCCAGGTTAGAGAAAGCTTGGTGGCCCTGCTTGATGGTGAGAAACACTCAAAGAATCGAAGCACTGGAGAGGCGCGTTGGAGAGCTATATGGCCTAGACGAGAGGGTCAGGGATCTTAGCTTTGTCAGGCTAGAACTGGAGATGAACAACACACAAAACCGCGTGGCTGTGTTGGAGCGAACGTATTGAGGCAGTGGAACGAGCGGTGAAAGACCTACAAGAAACACTAAATAACCTTGTACATTATTGTAGGGGGTCAATTGAGGCATTGAAGGACAAGATGTTGGAGATAAACACTAAGCTGAACCTTACAATTGTTGGGAAAACTTATACAGGATCTTTATTTATTTTCATGTATAGCTAATATTAAACAAATTAATACGAGATAGCCTAAAACATGTTTCTAAAACTGAATTCAAAGAGAAACAATGAATAGAATACTTACAGTATACGCAGCAGAATTAAAGAGCCCTTCCTTCAGTTTCTCTAACTCTTGTATCCTCTCTGTCGTAGAGTATTATCAAGAAACTGAACCGATCTTCTATTTTCTTCACAGCCTTCTAATGTATCCTTAGAATCACCTAGACTAGTGTGGGAAATTCTCAACACATGAGATAGATACAGAGAAGAAGAAGAGAAAATAATTAAAGAGGCTTAGAAAAAGACTTTTGTTTAGAGAGAATCTAAAACTATCCGAAAATCTGACTTGTGACTTATCAAAACTTGTGTTTTACTTCTCTCTAAGCACTCCTTTTATAGACTCAATTAGGCCATTTAATTTAATTAAAAAATAAATAAAATAATAGTCATTTTAAAGCCCAAGGTCGAAATTATCATGGGGTTTAGGCCCGTGAAATTTCCCATGTGATTATAAGCCCATTGGACTTAAAATCAAGGCATGTATTATTTTCTATTGATTTAATTAATTAAATAATTATTTAAATCATTTATCAAATTAATCATTTATAATTTGAACCTTGATTTAAACTTCTTTATTAATTTAGATACAAATTTATCTTAATTAATAAATCTGTCATAATATCTCTTTTCTTCTAAAAAATACATAACTCTGTGAAACTATCCAAAATTGACCTGGTCAACTTTGATAATTCTAATTGATAGTTAAATCAATTAATTGAGACTATCTAGATGATTTTATCCAAGGTACAATGGCGACCATGGGCCTATGAAATCAAGCTCCAATAAGTTATCATAAATCTAATTAATAAATTTACTAACTTATTAATTCCTCGTGACTCCACTATAGACTCGGAATTGCACTCTTGAATTCATAGAACACTCTATAACAAATATAGATACGCTATTAACTATCCATTGTTACAACCATAATTGTCACTCAATCCTCTATAGGCGGTCTACAATGAGATAGGACTAAAATACAGTTTTACCCCTCATTGTAGTTTATCCTTAAAACACTTAGTTCCTTGTAAATGATATTTCAGTAAACTAATTTAATTACTGAAATGAGATCTCTATCATTTAACACCTTGAACCAAACTAAAAGGAAACCATCGTTTCACTTCTTCATCAGAAGCTATAGATGTTCATATCTATGGTTAACACTCCCACTCAATTATACTACCGAGTTCCCAAGATGTAAGTATGGGCTAGTCCGTAGGGTAAGCTGGTAACGAACAAGTCAAAGAACTCAAATAATACAATCAGTTAGAATACTAACCACTCAGAATTGAGATTGAATTGACCTATGGTCAACTATATGATATGACTAGAATAGATAATAACGGTATGTTTACTTATCTTATCAACTGTCAATATCGGTCCTGTCTGATGTAACAAATACATCTGATCTTATCTACTTGCTAATGTTCTGGAAAGAACATAACATTGTAATGTGTAAGTAGATCATATCGTAGATTGGCAAGTCAGTGTAAATCTGGTGCACTGACTAATCTTAGGACTAACTTATTTTGAACATATAATCATATTTATATTCCACTGTGAATACGTCACTATAAATAAGATTAGCTATCTGCTCGGGATTTAATAGAAGTTTATATTAAACAAATAATCATGAAAATAAAACATGTGAGAAAAGTGATTGACCAAGTCAAAAAATGATTTATATTCTTTTATTGATAATAAAATGAGATTACAAAGAATTTGGGTTTTAATTAGGGCATAAAACCCCAACAACCATGACGGCGGTCGGGAATTAGCTTGCAACTGGACCCATTGGCATGGAATACGGAAGGGTAAAGGTGCATGAGTCGAGGCCCTACGGTGGGGCTAGAGACGCAAATGACTTAGAGAACTTCATCTTTGATATGGAGCATTACGTCAGAGCCGTGAGAGCTGAATTAGGAGATGGCAAGGTCTTCATGGCAACAATGTATTTGTCTGCGGATGCCAAAGTGTGGTGGAGGACGAAGTACGAAGACATTCAGAATGGCAGATGCACCATAACAACATGGGAAGATCTAAAGAGAGAATTGAAGACGCAATTTTTCCCTGAAAATGTTGCCTACATAGCTCAACGCCAATTGAGATAGCTGAAGAACATTGGAACAATCCGAGAATACATGAAAAAAATTTCTGGGTTGATGCTTGATATCAAAGACATGTCTAAAGTGGACAAGCTCTTTGCATTTTTGGAAGGTTTGAAGCCTTGGGCAAAGCAAGAGCTCGAGAGACAGCGAGTGGCTGACCTGGCCACTGCTCAAGCTACTGCCGAATAACTGACCGATTACTCATCATGGAGCATTCAATCAAAGAAGATTAATCCTTCATCTAGCAGAAGAAACGTTGGGGGTAAAAATTTGGGAAAGTCTTGGCAGAGCAAGAGTGGGGAAGGAGAGAAGAGGAGTGTGGAGTCTAACTCTCCTAACAAAGGTAGTAACCCTTCATTCAAGAAGCCTCTTACATGTTGGATTTGTACCAGACCACATAAGTCAACAGAATGTCCTCACAAATCCAAGATGAGTGCCATCCAGGCATCATTTTCCTAAGGGAACAAGCCAATGAAGAGGAGGATGAGGAATATACGCACATGGGTGCCCTCTGGATGCTAAATGCTTTCAAGAAACATGGTGCAAAAGTGAAGAAGTCCCTTGGAAGAGGACTAATGTATGTGGATGCTGTAACGCCCCAACTCCAGGGACTGCTACAGTGCACATTGCAAACAGTGCTAAACTCGCTAATCGAGTCGTTTGGCCATAAACGTGTAACTAAGTAAGATTAGCAGTTTAGGGGTTAAAAACTTTGGTTAAGATGAAACGTCTCACTAGAACGTTTACTGTATACATTGGGATCCCAAAAATATAATTTCAGAGTTTATCACAAGAAAGTGTTTACAACAGGCCGTTCTAAGCGGCAAAACAGGGTTCAGCCCTAGTTCCACTTTCAAACCTCGCCCAAGAATTGGTCGAGCAGCTGCATATGTACACGTCATCACCTAAGCTCTCCAACTCAAGGATGGCCCAGCTTTCTTTTGCCTTTACCTGCACCACAAAGCACCCGTGAGCCGAAGCCCAGCAAGAAAACTCATATGCTCATAAACAGTCATATCATGATATCGAATCATATCTGGCATGCCTAGCTATCATAGCTCTATTCAGCACGCAAATGAGTTCAAACATATGCTGGGGTATCCAAGATAAGAAATCCTGGCCTTCTGATTGGAGGACTATCAAGTCAATCCTAATCAGATGAGTGACTGCCAAACAAGTCACTAACCAAATGGAAGAGTGGCTGCTAGGTAAGCCACTAGCCTTCAAGCGCTTATAATATTCATCAAATGAGTGTCGCAACACTTGAGGTTCCGATAAACCACGCTGAGTGACCGACAAGCGAGTCACTAATTCAAATGGAAGGGTGGCTGTTGGGTAAGCCTCTAGTCTTCAATAGGTTCTGGTAACCATACTGAGTGACTGCCATGCAAGTCACTAATTCAAATGGAAGGGTGGCTGTTGGGTAAGCCTCTAACCTTCAATAGGTTCTGGTAAACCTTACTGAGTGACTGACAAGCACGTCACTAATTCAAATGGGAGAGTGGCTGCTGAGTAAGCCACTCGCCTCCAAGCGCTTATTTCATTCATCGACCCTCGAGGTCGGTCTGGCATTAATGCTCTTTGAGTCATTCAATGCTGATAGTCAAATAGACCTTATCTTTGATGGCTTGCGTGATACACGCTAAGACCATTCTAACTAATGAGTCAGTACAACGTGACTAGTGCCCAGTACCACTGCCGAACCTGACTAATGAGTCACAGCTTCACAGTTGATACTAACACCTTTGCCAATTCTGACTAATTAGTCAGTACCATGCACAAGTAAGCAATGCTATCAACGTGTAACATATGCCAATTATCCAAGGACAGGGCATTCACCATGCTTACTAAACAGTTGCTAGCATAATTATGATCATGCACAAACTCAGAGACTCAAGCTCTGACCAATCTCATATTCATCATTCATGGCATGCCCTAATCACATGTTTCTTGTGCATCACATGCATCACATTTAATCATCCAGCATGCCTTGACAATAATCATATGCAAGTGGGCAAGATTGCCAAACATTCATTATGCTATCAATGTTTACATTTAAACATTCAACATGCATCAATCATAACCATGCATGTCACATATGGGGTGCAGTTTTCTTACCTTAGGTCCAAGAACAGGTTACCAACAAATGAGCCACAACCACGATCCTGATCCAAGCCTCTAGTGTTAACCTAGTCACAACCACAAATGGTGATCCAATGAGTTCAAGTTCTAAAACCAACCCTTGATCTAATACTTAGCCTCCAAGACATCAATCCTCACTAATCCGGGTAGTAGGAATGATCCCGAGGCCTAAAACGATGTTCTCGGGGTCAAAGCACCCAAACGGGCTCAAAAGCCTGCCTGAGCCGCGGCCCCCAGCACCACCAGAAGCAAGCGCCGCGGCGCCCAACACCAAGGGCCGCGGCGCCCAGCAAGGCCAAATTCTGACACCTGCTTCTTCAAGCAAGGGCCGCGGCGCCCAAGAACAGGGCCGCGGCCCAACTTCGGGGCAGCCATTTTTCCTTCGTTTTAACCTTTTAAAACATCCCAAAAACATGTCTAAACATTCCCAAATCATTAAATCAAAGTTCCCAAACTCCCCAATGGTCCAAAACCAGCAAAACCCAAGGTTCAAACAAACTAGAAACCCAACGATTCACAAAGTCCAATTCAAGCTTAAAGACTTTTAAAAACTTAAAACTTAAACTTGAATTACCTCCGATTGAGTTGTTTCCAACTAAATCCTTCGGCTAATAAGCTTCTAATTCTCCTTAGGATTGCTATGCCTCGATCCTCGCTTGATTCCGAGTCCTAGAACTCAAGTTACCTTCGAAAATGCGATCGGGAACGAAAAGGGAACTTTAGGGAGAGAGAACGTACAGAACGTTCTTTTTATTTCCTTAAAAGGTTACTTAAAGCTTAAGTAGCTTCCAATAAAACCTAATGCTCGGGGTCCCAAAAACATCCCCGGGGACATTATAGTCAAAACTTCCAGAATTTCCCCCTGGTCTTACTAACTCCCAATTTACCACCAAATGTTACTTCCCATTACCCAATAACCCGGTAATGCTCTAAATACCCCTTGACTTACTCCAAGTCAAGCTTAAATCCCGTTGTGACTTTCCCACTAGCTTACCTCCTAGGATCGTCTTGTGCTGGGTAACCCTGGCATAACCAGATCATAACAAAGCACCACGTCCATTTCACATATATGCCAAAAATGCCCGAAATGGCCAAAATATGAAAATCACCCAATTAATCACAAATGGGTTCACATGCATATTTAATACACCTAAACATGCATATTATCATTAAATAGCATAATAAAGCAATTATGGCCCTCCCGGACTCCTAATTAAGGTCCTAAACCTTATTAGGAAATTTGGGGCATTACACTCGTCATCGGTGCGAGGGGCATCATTGGTCTTCGGCTCTGGCTTCTGGGCCTGTATCAGTGGTCCGGGATGTTCGCGTTGCTTCATTCGGGGGTTGTTACTAGTGGAGAGTCGCGTCTTTCCATCATCTACTGGGACAGTGGTTTCTACCTCCCTCTGGTCTCTCTCTTTGAGCTTAGGGAGTGTCACATTTGATCTCCCTTGCAACAACCCATTTAGCACCTCTTGCATGTTTTCCAAGGTGGTTTCTATCCTTGGATTCTTGTGATGAAGTTCTCGTATCTTGTCTTCGTAGAATTAAGACTTTGAGCTTGAGCTGACCAAGTGGACCCGAGGGTGCTTGTCAGCCCGGCGCTTCGACGGGCCTGGATCCTATCGACCAGAGTTTGGCACCTGCGGCGGATTTGGAGGCAGGAACTCATCGGTGCCCCTTGCAAGGGTAGTCGCTGACCTTGGGCGATCCTCCTCAAGTGGGACTTCCGGGGACGAGGCCTCCCTTTCATCTCTGGGCGCCTCATGCTCCCTTGGGGCCTCCATGTTTGCAGGTGGAGGAAGATCCCTCATGGAGGCTTTTAGCTGATCTCTGTCAATGTGGACTTCCACCTCGCGCAACTCTCTCAACTATTTCGAACGTCGCGACATTTTTTCTTACCGGAATCGACGGAAGAACAGTGACTTGCAGTCTATCTGTCCCATAGACGGCGCCAAACTGTTGACGGTGAGAACTCATCAACCAAGTTAAGTTAGAAAAATAGAAACGTAGAGATTATCAGAAGAAAAACTTTAAAGATCTAATCGAAAACTCAAAGAACACTTGCAGAAGAAAAATGGTGAACTGAATTTGTATTTCTTATGGTGTAATGCTACAATGTTTTTTCCAACCCCCTTCCATGTGGAAGTGGGGTTCATTTTATAGTGGGCTCTAATGGCCCTGGATACATTGTGGGCCAGGGGACCAAGTGGTACACAAGTACACTGTCAGGAGAGTGGTATCAGGGGTAGTGGTCTTGGTTCCAGTACATGGCCAGGTACCCTGAGGACGTCTCCACTACTTGATTCGTACGAATGTCAGAGGAGTGGTGCCAAGCATAGTGGTGCAAGTGGTGGTGGTGTCGACTCTGAAATCTGGCCATAGACACACAGTCCATGCCCTCTCTCCTAGTACTCCCACTACCTGTCTGGCATGAGTATTTGGATCGGGCATACGGGGTCCTGCAGGTCGTACCCCGTACAATATCGTACAAGTACGATCCTTTCTACTCGTACTGGAGCCTCTAAGTATTGGGGTCTCCATAGGTCTTCGTAAGAGATACCACATCGAGGTATAGGGAGTGAGACACTTGATGCATGTAAGGGTCGTGGCGTGAGGTGGAGCTCTCAGGTCCTTGGCGCGAGATGCCCGAAGCACCTCAAGGCCACCCACAGACATAGGTGATAGGTGTGCGAGACGGTCCTGGGGGCTCGAGACGACGTTGCCTCGCCAGATGTCTGGGTGTGCGAGGTGAGATGCCCCCTCGCGAGGCCCTTGGAGGCGCGACTCTCGTGGCGCAGGGCCTCCCTCACGAGGCCCTTGGTGGCGCGGCTCCCCTGGTGCGAGGCCTCCCTCGCGAGGCCCTTGGTGGTGCGGCTCCCCTGGCGTGAGGCCTCCCTCGCGAGGCCCTTGGTGGTGCGCCCCTAGTGTGCGAGACACCCCCTAACGGGGCCTTGGTGGCGCGGCTGCCCTGTCGCGAGGCCTTCCTCGCGAGGCCCCTTGATGGTGCGGCTTCCCTGGTGTGAGGCCTCCCTCGCGAGGCCCCTTGGATGGCTCAGCTCCCGTGGCGCGGGGCCTCCCTCGCGAGGCCCTTAGTGGCGCAGCTTCCGTGGCGCGAGGCCTCCCTCGGGAGGCCCTTAGTGGTGTGCCCCTGGTGTGCGAGACACCCCCTCGCGGGGCCTTGGTGGTGCGACGAGTGGGCACGCCTTGGTGACCTCGCGAGACGGGGCGAGATGCGCGCGCAGCTGGTGGGCACGCTTGTGAGGCTTCGCGAGACGATGGTGCATGGCTCCATAGGACCTTCAGTGAGGTAAGCAAGGCGAAGTAAGCTTGACCCTCGCGTGGGGTGAGACAGGTCAATCTCGCGAAGGCCTTGCGTGAGGCCTGGGTCTTTCAGGATCATGTTAAATTTACAGTGCTCACAGGAAGTATGATAGTCATTGAGTATGCAATGACATTTGACAGGCTGGCTAAGTTTGCACTTGACTTGGTGCCTACAGACGTAGCCAGGCAAGACAGATTTGTTCGGGGGCTGAATGCTATGATAGCCTGAGATGTGCTTATTACATCAGTACCTGGGGAGACTACTTATGCCCAGATGGTTAAGAAAGACCTCACATTGAAGGAGGTAAAGAACAAGATATGGAGGGAGATGTAATGACCCAACTAATTCTAAGACATTGGACTATTAAAACTACTAGACTTAGCTACTATTTTTGAGAAAACATACATAAGAAATATTCACAACTTTATTAAAAACTCCAAAGTAAATATTGAAATACATAAATGCGGGGTATGAGATCCCATTGTTTTAAAATAAAACATAACTTTAAACTAAAGGAAATTATTTACAAAACTAAATACGGAAAACACATAAAAACATAATTTAAAGAGACTAAAAATAATGTCGTCCTCGAAACGTTCACGCAGTCCATCGAATCCCTTCATCCATAATACACAAACCAAGCTGCCAAGAATCCTTCCGCCGCCATAACTATTTTCCTGCATACATAAAAATAAAGGAATGAACCTAATGCTCAACAAGGAAATTCTACTAGCACATATATCATAAAACATAAACATAAGACTACAAAAAATATGTCTATAAAACATGCATTATAATGCCCATAAATTTACGGGGCTTAGTTATCTAAATAGGTCATATAAATTTATGGGGCTCGTTATCTAAACAATCATATGCCCAAGGAATATATTATTGGGACTTGTTATCTAAACAAGTTATACATTTGTTATCTAAACAAATTATGTGATTGTTATCTAAACAATTTATATGCTAAAAAAACGAAAAACATATCATACATAAATCATAGTACATATCAAAACATAAAAGCATACAAAATCTATCCTATTTTCCTTACCAATACCGAGATTTATGAGAACAAGGACGGTATTTTGGAACACTCCTAAAACCAACAATAAGAATGTGAGTATTTCTAAAGAAAGAGATGATAAAGAAATAAACTAAATCACTAAGAGGAGACTTACCGAAAAGAACCCTTAAGTTCAAAGAACTTGAATACCTAACCAAGAATGGAAACAACGAGTTAGGATTTGAGTAAAAAAAAACTAAAGGAAACTAAGGAACCATATAGAAATGAACTTAAGATTAGGAATACCTTTGAATATACTAGCATCGAACTACACCTTGATATTGAAGACACACTATAAATATCACTTCCCAAGTGTTTATAAAGCTTAAGATGATAAAGATTTTATCCCAACCCAAGTGTTTATCACTCTATAGAAACCCTAGCAGCTTGAAGGCTCTGAACACAGCTTGAAGAATGAGAATAGTGGCTGGGTACTAGGTCCCATTTATAGAGTTCAAGGAGTGAACTATCTCCTTTAAGCTTGAATAAAAATAATGAGTATTAATTGAAAAATATTTGAATATTCGTTCAACAGGTGCTGAAGACTCGGTCAAAATGTTTAGAGGCTAGTCAAGAGGTTAGGGAATGAATCAAGCTCGGTTTCAACATCGTTAGAAAATATGGCCCTAGGGCCTATATATCGCCCATCATAGGCGATATATCGCTTGGCCCTATGTCCCGAGTGCTCGTCATTTTGTTTGTGTGAAGTTGACATGTTTTTCATATTCCTTGTGTGGCGATACATCGGCTCCTATGCTGCGATTTATCGACATACGTGAATATATTAAACACATAATTGCACTTTTTCAGCATAATTTGAATTGATTAATCATGTTTGACTGAGTAATACGAGATTTCAGCAAGTTCTGGAAGACACTAAAGCTTCTAGAAACTTCTATTTTTGAATTATCCACTTTAAATGCTTAAATCCTCAAATAAACAAGATTGTGACAAATGTCATGCTCTTAATGGTCTTGGAAGATTCTAGAGCTTTCTTGAACTTTCTTTTATTTAAACTATAATTAAATCCTTAAATAAACGTGCACTACTACTACTGCTGCTGTTGCTGCTCTGCTACTACTACTGCTGCTACTGCTGCTGCTGCTACTGCTACTGCTGCTACTACAGATGCTACTGTTAACACTACTACTGCTACTACTGCTACTGCTGCTACTGCTACAACTGCAACTACTGCTACTGCTACTACTGCTGCTACAACTCCTACTGCTACTGCTGCTACTGCTACTATTGCTGCTACAACTACTACTACTACTATTACTGCTACAGCTGCTACTGCTACTACTGCTGCTACTGCTACTACTGCTACTACTGCTACTACTGCTACAGCTGCTACTGCTACTACTGTTGCTACTGCTACTACTGCTACTGCTACTACTGTTGCTGCTACTACTACTGCTGCTACTGCAGCTACTACTACTACTGCTGCTACTACTACTATTGCTGCTACTGCTACTGCTACTACTGCTACTACTGCTACTGCGACTGCTATGCTACTTCTACTGCTACTACTGCTACTGCTGCTACTACTACTACTACTACTGCTACTACTACTACTGCTACTACTGCAGCTACTACTACTACTGCTGCTACTACTACTATTGCTGCTACTGCTACTGCTACTGCTACTGCTACTGCTACTGCTATGCTACTGCTATTGCTACTACTGCTACTGCTACTGCTACTTCTACTCCTACTACTACTACTGCTACTACTACTAATGCTACTACTGCTGCTACTGCAGCTACTGCAACTACTGCTGCTACTGCTACTGCAGCTACTGCAGCTACTGCTGCTACTGCTACTGCAGCTACTGCAGCTACTGCTACTGCTGCTACTACTACTGCTACAACTACTACTGCTACTACTGCTGCTCCTACTGCTACTGCTGCTCCTACTACTGCTACTATTGCTGCTACTACTGCTACTGCTGCTGCTGCTACTTCTACTGCTACTGCTACTGCTGCTACTACAGATGCTACTGCTACAACTGCTACTGCTACTACTGCTGCTGCTGCTACTGCTACAACTGCAACTACTGCTACTGCTACTACTGCTGCTACAACTCCTACTGCTACTGCTGCTACTGCTACTATTGCTGCTACAACTGCTACTACTACTAATGCTACTACTGCTGCTACTGCTGCTACTACTGCTACTACTGCTACTGCTGCTGCTACTACTGCTACTACTGCTTCTGCTGCTACTACTGCTTCTGCTGCTGCTGCTGCTACTACTACTGCAACTACTGCTGCTACTACGGCTACTACTACTACTGCTGCTACTGCTACTGCTACTGCTGCTACTGCTTCTGCTGCTACTGCTGCTACTACTACTACTGCTGCTACTGCAACTACTACTGCTGCTGCTACTACTCCTGCTACAACTGTTATTGTTGCTGCTATTACTGCTACTACTGCTGCTGCTGCTAATTTCCCGGACCTGGGAGAGTGGCCGGGAAAGGAGAGATGAGATGTACAAGGCCCTGACGATTCGTCGTCAGGTTGAGTTCGCTGAGCGCCCGGCGGCTTTTAGCGTGCCCCAGCCGATCTTGGATCGGCCAACTGCCGAGACGGGCTTTCGCCCTAAGCTGGGGCAGGACACAAGCCCTTTTGCAACGGACCTGTTGGACCAGGTGGGGAACACCATGTCTAACCTCCAACTCAAGCGGTACGCCACCATCGCCAACCTGGACATGTTGTTCATCTCCCAGGCTCTCCGCCATTAGGCCACCGTAGTAAGTTTACTTTGTGTCTTTTTCTTCCCCCTTTTTATTCGTTTGTAAGGATTCTTCTAACTGTGCTTTGTTCCAGGACGCTCTATTGTCCCACCGGAATGCTGACATGGTGGCCGAGGTGGCCATGAAAATGGAGACGCTCCAGCTGGAGCTGGCGGCGGCCGTAAATCAAAGGGAGGCCGCCAAGGATGCCCTGGCCAAGGAGACGGCCCAGGCACGGGAGACTTTGAGCAAAGCGGTTGCTCAAGCAGACGCGGACCGCGCAGAGTTCGACCGAGTCAAGGCCGGGCTTGAAGAGGCCTTGTCTCAGAAACTGAGGCCAATGAGAGGGCAGCCCTTCTAGAGGCGGCTGGGGCTCAGTCTGTCCAGAATGGGGAGATGATCCAAGACTTGGAGACCCGGGTCCGCGAGCTGGACAGCTCTCTTCATGAGGAGATGACAGCGCATGAGGAGGCTCGCTGCAGAAAGGAGCAGGCAGACGACTTGCTGCACGTCACTTTTGAGGAGGCCATCTACATGGCTTGGCGCAGGGACAAAAGCATGAACCTCCTGATCTTTCCCGACCCGAAATCAAAGAGGGCTGAATTCGAGGCCAAGGAGAAAGAAGACGCGGAGCTTCTGGAGGACGAAGCCTAGGCCCGGATCTTTACTTTGCCTTTTTTTTCTTTCTTTTTTATAATTTTGTAATAACTTTTTCGGACGCGCACGCGTGCAAGACAATTTGTATTGCTTCCTCCAGTTTATCTTATTTCTGTTATTCCTTAGAAATTTCCTTTTATCACCGTGCTTGACTGATTCTGAGGGTTTGGTCCCGGTTCCAATGGCCTGGACTAGACCCACTCTGACTTTAGCTTGTCAAATTGTCTCAGTCCTACCCTCCTAACTTTTAATTTTAAAAACCTGATGGCCTGGACCAATGGGGTTCAGAGAGTTTATCACGAAACTCGGTTCCCTTACTCTGCTAGTTACGGGCCACGGCCTTACCCTGGGGCATACTAGATCCATTATTCCCACGGACATACCCCCGGACATCGTTCGTCCGGGGTGGGACCAGCCTGAGCCTTGGTCCTCATAGTTTATATCCCCGGAAATCATTCATCCGGGATGGGACTAGCCTGAGGCTTGGTCCTCTTAATTAATACCCCCAGACATCGCTCGTCCGAGGTGGGACCAGCCTGAGGCTTGGTCCTCTTAATTTATACCCCCAGACATCGTTCGTCCAGGGTGGGACCAGCTTGAGGCTTGGTCCTCTTAATTTATACGCCCAGACATCGTTCCTCTCGGGTGGGACCAGCCTGAGGCTTGGTCCTCTTAATTTATACCCCCAGACATCATTCATCCGGGGTGGGACCAGCCTGAGGCTTGGTCCTCTAAATTAATACCCCCGGACATCGCTCGCCCGAGGTGGGACCACCTTGAGGCTTGGTCTTCTTAAGTTATACCCCCGGACATTGTTCCTCTTGGGTGGGACCAGCCTGAGGCTTGGTCCTCTTAATTTATACCCCCGGACATCGTTCGTCCGATATGGGACCAGCCTGAGGCATGGTCCTCTTAATTTATACCCCCAGACATCGTTTTGTCCAGGGTGGGACCAACCTGAGGCTTGGTCTTCTTAATTTATACCCCCGGACATCGTTCGTCCGGGGCGGGACCAGCCTGAGGCTTGATCCTCTTAATTTATACCCCCGGACATCGTTCGTCCGGGATGGGACCAACCTGAGGCATGGTCCTCTTAATTTATACCCGCCGACATCCTTCGTCCGGGGTGGGACCAGCCTGAGGCTTGGTCTTCTTAATTTATACCCCCGGACATCGTTCGTCCAGGGCGGGACCAGCCTCAGGCTTGGTCCTCTTAATTTATACCCCCGGACATCGTTCGTCCATAGTGAGACCAGCCTGAGGCTTGGTCCTCTTAATTTATACCCCCGGACATCGCTCGTCCGAGATGGGACCAGCCTGAGGTATGTTCCTCTTAATTTATACCCTCGGACATCATTCATCCGGGGTGGGACCAGCTCGAGGCTTGGTCTTCTTAATTTATACCCCTGGACATCGTTCGTCCAGGGCGAGATTAGCCTGAGGCTTAGTCCTCTTAATTTATACCCCCGTACATCGTTCGTCCGGGATGGGACCAGCCTGAGGCATGCTCCTCTTAATTTATACCCCCGGAAATCATTCGTCCAGGGTGGGACCAGCCTGAGGCTTGGCCCTCTTAATTTATACCCCCGGACATCGCTCGTCCGAGATGGGACCAACCTGAGGCTTGGTCTTCTTAATTTATACCTCGAACATCGTTTGTCCGGGGTGGGACCAGCCTGAGGCTTGGTCCTCTTAATTAATACCCTCAGACATCGCTCGTCCGGGGTAGGACCAGCCTGAGGCTTGGTCCTCTTAATTTATACCCTCGGACATCGTTCATCTGGGGTGGGACTAGCCTGAGGCTTGGTCTTCTTAATTTATACCCCCGAACATTGTTCGTCCAGGGCGGGACCAGCCTGAGGCTTGGTCCCACAGGGTTTGTATCCCCTGGACATTATCGATCCGGGCCGGGACTAGCCTGAGGCTTGCGCCCCGCCTGGTATTTGCTCATACCCGGGATACCCCCCACAAGTGAGCGGAGACTGGTCTGGGGTCACTTGAGTAAAATTTTCATTGATTGATAATGTTTCTTTATGGCGTTTTGCACATGCCATTTTTATTATTCAAGGGATCGCCCTGAGACGTACATTATTTACAATGAAAATACAAAATTGGAACACGTTCTCCTGACTACTGATAGTATTTATGGAGATGTTCCACGTTCCAGGCTCTTGGGACTTTCGATCCATCGAGCCGCTTTAAGCGGTACGTCCCAGGGCACACTTCATGTTGGATCTCGTACGGCCCTTCCAAATTCGGGCCCAGAACCCCTACTCCCAGATCTTGAGTAGCAGGGAAGACTCTTCGCAGGACTAAGTCGCCGATTCCGAACCTTCGGCTTTTTACTTTTGAGTTGAAATGTCGTCGATCTTGCCTTGGTACATCTTCAGCTGTACTTGCGACTCCTGTCGGATCTCCTCGATGAGATCTAGTGATTCCTGGAGTAAGGCGTGGTTCTGACGTGTCTCTTCGGTGCGACGGGATGGTCGTTTCGATGGGGATGACGGCTTCGCATCCATAGACCATGGAGTAGGTAGTGTGCCCGGTGGACGTCCTCTCGGTGGTCCGGTAAGCCCACAACACGCGGGGCTGCTCTTCGGGCCATTTTCTCTTGCAGGCCTGGAGTTTTTTCTTTAACGTCCCTTTCAAGATTTTGTTGACGGCTTTCGCCTGCCCGTTTGCTTGTGGCCTGGCGACCGCGAAGAAGCTTTTGAGGATGCCATGTTGTGGATGCAAAAAATCCACCAAGAAAAAAGTCCCCAGTACATGGTTAAAATACAAGGCTAAAGGTCACTTAGTCACATTATCAGGCTCAGACCTATAAGTCTTGTGAAACCGGGAGATTGTCCCAAGGGAAGTATCACCTTGTGAGCCGTGAAGTAGGGCATTGCTAGGCTAAGAGGCCAAGCTACGCATCACAAGAGGGTAGGTGCACAAGGGCCTCACGCCAAGGGCCTCGCGCTGTGCACCCCTCAACCACGTACCAAGGACCTTGCGCCATGCACCCCTTGGCCACACACCAAGGGCCTCGCGCGCCACAGCCCTCAGCAGATGGCCTCGCGAGCCCCAGCACCTCGCGCGCCACGGCTCTCAGTAGATGGCCTCGCGAGCCCCATCGCCTCGTGCGCCATGGCCCTCAGCAGATGGCCTCGCCCCCAGTGCCTTGCGCGCCACGACCCTCAGCAAGCGGCCTCGCGAGCCCCAACGCCTTGCGTGCCACGGCCCTCAGCAGTTGGCCTCGTCCCCAGTGCCTCACGCGCCACAGCCCTCAGCAGATGGCCTCGCGAGCCCCAACGCCTCGCGCGACACGACCCTTAGCAGACGGCCTCGCCTAGCCTCGCCACGGCTGCGTCACGAGGGCATCGCGGGGGAGCATCTTGTGCCCTTCACCTCGAGATGCATCTCGTATGGAGACCTATGGAAACCCCACCATCTAGAAGTGAAAGCCCAAGTATGATTCAGAAAGGTCATGTTAGTCCTATCTTGTACGGGGTACGGCTATTAAGACCCCGTACGCCCGACCATGGCACTCCTGCTCGACAAGTAGTTGGAGCACTGAGAGAGAGGACATGGCCTGCATGCTCCCAACCAGATG